>NW_023276806.1:255641134-255821134 GCF_003668045.3 Cricetulus griseus
AAAATAAAAACAAAATTCAAAAAACCAAAACACTGTAAAGATAGAATTTCCAGACAGAGGGCTCCTAGCTGTCTCTGTCCTTAGCTCCTGTCTGTGTCACCAGGTCTACAGCAGCCAAGATGATGTTCGCCACTCAGCCGGGCACAGCCAAGACAAAGGAGATCACTGACAAAGTGAAATCTCAGCTCAAAGAGAAAGAAAATCAGAAGTTCACTGTCTTGAAAGCCATATCCTTCAGGTGACAGGAGGTGGCTGGCATCAATTTCTTTATCAAGGTTGATATTGGTGATGATAAATTTGTGCACTTGAGGGTGTTCAAAGCCCTCCCCCATGAAAACAAGCCCTTGACCCTGTCTTCCTACCAGACTAACAAAGAGCAACATGACAAGCTGAGCTTCTTCTGATTCTGCAGCCCCTTTGCCAAATACTTCACTATTTTATTGTGTTTGGGACCACCAAGTAAATATCCCTCTGTGAGGGAGGGGATGGAATTAGGCAGCCTCTTTTGTGATTCCCAAACTGCATTGTGCTTGTTTTCTTTCAAATAATTATTTTCAGAAAGCTACATATGATCTCTCTCTAAATATATATATTATCTTAAAGTCTATAAAAAGATAGGATTTCCCAGTTTTACTAGTACCTACTTAGAAATAGTGTAAGAGTAAACAGAGCTATTCCCTATAAAGAACACTGCCTACAATATATACTCAATATGTATTTACTATTAGGACTTGTAGTTTGAATAGGAACGCCCCCTTAGATCAATATATTTGAATGCTTGGTCATTAGGGAGTGGCACTGCTTGACAGGGATTAGAAAGTGTGGCCTTGTTGGAGTAGGTATAGCTTGGTTGGAAGAAGTGCATCACTATGGGTGGGTTTTGGGGTTTCAAATGCTCAATCTAGACCTAGAGTCTCTGCCTCTTCCTGCTGCTTTTGGATCCTATGTAGAACTCTGAGCTACTATTTCTGCCTGCATGCTCCCATACTCTCTGCCATGAGGATAAAGGACCAATAAACCTCTGAAAGTCTAAGCAATCCACAATTAAATGTTTTCTTTTTATATTTTTGGTTGTGAGCCTAGCCTTTAACGGCTGAGCCATCTCTCCAGCCCTAAATGTTTTCTTTTTATAAGACACCATAGTTATGGTGTCTCTTCACAGCAATAGAATACTGACTAAGACAGGACTGTTATAATGACTAGGGCTTGTGCCTACCTCTATATATGTCTCTCATTCTAGAACTAACCTAACTAAGTCCTTTCCAACTTGGGCTCAGGAAGATGACTCCAACAAAGAAGGGTGGCAATAAGAACGGCCATTCTGCCATAAATGAGGAGGTGTCCCAAGAATACACCATCAACATTCACAAGCACATGCATGGAATGAGCTTCAAGAAGCATGCCACTCAGGCACTCAAGAAATCCAGAAATTTGCTATGAAGGAGATGGGGACTCCAGATGTACACAGTCATACCAGGTAAAATAAGCAGTCTGGACCAAGGGAATGCTCTATATCATATTTGTGTTTGCTTGTCCAATAATGAGGATGAGGACTCTCCAAATAAGCTCTATACATTGGTAACATATGTGCTTTTTACCACATTCAAAAATCTAGTCAATGTGGATGAGAACTAACCCACTTAATGTCAAATAAAGTTGTAGAACAGCAAACAAAAAGGAAAAAGAAAATCAATAAAGTGATTTCCTTTGAATTTATTCAATTCTTTCCCTACATCTTCCTAACAATTCTGGATATCCCACTAACATCAATTTTTTTGACTCAACTTCCCATGGAAAAACTATTAATTTCACACAGACTATTTTTTGGGGACAGGATTTCTCTGTGTAGCCTGGTTGTCCTTCCTGGAACTTGATCTGTACATTAATCAGGCTGGCCTTGAACTCACAGAGATCCACCTGCCTCTGTCTCCTGAGTGATGGGATTAAAGGAATGCGCCACCACTGCAGGGTTAATTTCAAAGTCTTTTAAATTACTTATATCAAGTAGTCTTAACCAGAGCAAACTCTCCAGAGTGTCCCCACTGCTTACAGACTTACTTTTATTCTATGTGCACATGTACCATGTGTGCTTGCTATCTGCTGAGCCAGAAAAGGTCTTTGGATTCCCTGCAACTAGAGTTAAAGTTGTGGGCTACAATATTGGTGCTGGGAACTGAAGCTGGGGTCCTCTGGAAGAGCAGTAAGTTTTTAACTACTAAACCATCTCTCTAGACTGTTCAATTATATTTTTAAATGTTTTTATTATGTTTGTGTGAGTATATGCACATGCATGTACATGTGTGGAGGCCAGAGGACAACTTTTGAGAGTTGGTTCTCTCCTTCCACCATGTGAGTCATGGGGATTGAACTCAGATCATGCTTAGTGGCAAACACCTTTACCCACTGAGCCATCTCACTGGCCCAGTATAAGGTTCAATTATAACAAATATTCTTTCTATCTATCTATCTATCTATCTATCTATCTATCTATCTATCTATCTATCTATGTATCTATCATGTGTATATCCACATTTGCATGTGTGTCAGAGGACAACTTGCAGGAGTTGCTTCTCTTTCCAGCATATGGGTCCAAGGTACAAACTCGGGTTGTTAGGCTTGGTGGTATGTGCCTTTACCTGCTGAGCTATCTCACCAGCCCCATAATCACCAATGTTTTGTTTGGTTTGGTTTGGTTTTTGGAGACAGGATTTTTCTGTGTAGCAGTTCTGACCATTCAGGAACTAGTAGACCAGACTAGCCTTGATCTCACAGATATCCACCTGTTTCTTCAAAGGTGTGTGCCACTACCTCCTGACTAATAACAGATTAAAAAAAAAAAAAGATTTTGATTTTTAAAATTATGTGAATGGGGTGTTGTGTGTAATACATGAACCTGGATGCAAGTGCTCTCAGCAGCCAGAGGCCTCCTAGGGTTACAGACAGCTGTGAACTGCCCAGTGTAGGTGCTGGGGCCAAACTCAGGTCCCTCTCCAGGAGCAATGCCTCCTCTAATCACCAAGCCATCTTTCTCTCCCTCAATTATGATTGATTTTTAAACAAGGAAAATAAGTAGTTCCTTAAAGGCAAGAACTTAAGAGCAATAATAAAACTGTCACTGAAGGACACATAAAATATTTAACTCATAGACACAAGATGCTGACAGAAAAACATTTTCATATTTGTTTGAACAATAGTTTATTGAGTACACTACAAGGAGCAACAAGCTAGCAGTAATGAGAATTATCTGTAATTTTTTTTTTTTTAAGTGTGGTCCTTGGTAGTAAACCTAGGATCTAATGAACGCTAAGCAACAGTTCTACCACTGTGCCACACTTCCATACCCACAAAACTCTTCCTAACTCCTCTATGTTCCTTTACAATGTTTTTTGCTTACTTGGTGAGGTTAGCTTTCCCACGGGATTCACGAACTTGGGCCAGTAGAAGATCTGGACATAACTTCTTAGCATCGTCTGCCCACATGTTTCTAGTGACCCCAAACGCACGAGCTTCATAACTCACTGCAATAATTCTACAGTTAGAGGGGAGTAAAGGAAACAAAAATCAAAAATATTACATGATCTCAACAATGACAAACTTTAAGCAGAAGTAGGCTATAAACATATAATAAAATTAGAAATCATATAATAAAATTAGAAATTTTGTGACCACAGATGCTATTATTCAATCCCAGACACAGCAGTTCAGAAGTCTTAAAAACAAGACCTAGAACAGAACCATTGAGTTTCCATATATTAAAATACTTGTGGGGTCTGGGGTGATGGTTAAGAGTTTTTACCCGGGTTTGATCCCCAGCACCCAGATAGTAGCTTACAACCACCAGTAACTCCAATCCCAGCAGATCCAGCATCCTAGTTTGTCCTCTGTGGGTACTGTATGCAAGTGGTACACAGACATAGATGTGGACAAAACACACACACAAAAATTTTTTTTTAATACTAAGAGGGACTGGTGAGATGGTTCAGTCAGTAAAATGTCTGCCATGCAAGCAAGCAGATTTGAGTTGTAACCACCAGGACTCACAGAAACAGGTAGATCCCTGGGGCTTGCTGGCCAGCCAGCTTAACTGAATCAGAGATATGTGTGCGCGCGCGCGCACACACACACACACACACACACACACACACACACACACACACACACACACAATAATACGTACCCACCACCTTTCCATGATTTGTACTGTACGACTGCACAAGGTTTATTCCTCAAATGAGGATTTTGCCGTTGTTCCACTTGGACAAAAAAACAATCCATATCTACAAGAGCAACCACTCGATCCTGTCCAGTAGCCATTTATTTCTGGAAGACATTTTATAAACAGAAATATACTTAATCTAAAATATAAAAACAAAACAAAACAAAAACAAAAACAAAAAGAACCCCCATTGTGTTTCTACCACGTGTGGTAGGTACACATCTTTGACCTGAACAGGAGGTAGAGGCAGACAGATCTTCAGGTCTACACAGTGCGACATACCTTTTTTAAGTATTTTATTTTATTTTTTTTTAAAGATTCTATTTTATTTATTTATTATGTATACAACATTCTGCTTCCATGTATATCTGCACACCAGACTAGATCTCATAGCGGATGGTTGCGAGCCACCATGTGGTTGCTGGGAACTGTACTCAGGACCTCTGGAAGAGCAGTCAGTGCTCTTAACCTCTGAGCCATCTCTCCAGCCCATGAGACACACTTTTAATCCCAGCACTAGAGAGGAATTAAGGCAGGAGCTCCGTGCAATCTCAGGGCAGTCTGAGCTTTGGTGGATAGCATTGCAGTTGGCAGTCACGCTGACAGGACTGCCCTGCCCTCTCTTGTCTTAGTCTTGGTAGAGTTAAGAACTCACTAGTGGCTTGGCTGCTTCACTTTTCTGGTCTTCAGCTTGAACCCCAGAATCTGTCTCTGGGGTTTTTATTATTCAGGTTACAAGAAACAGATGAGTCTGGGAAGAAGGTGGAGTCAATGGAGATACCAGCCAGACACCAAGGAAGCAGGATTTGTGTAGAAAATGAAGTAACAAGCCATTAGCCACGTGGCAAAGCATAGATAAGGAATATGAGTTATGCTGGACTGTGGTAATGCACGCCTTTAGTCCCAGCACTGGGTCAGGAGTGGGGGGGGGCATGCAGAGGTAGGTGGATCTCTTTGAGTTCAAGGCCAGACTGGCCTACAGAGCTAGTTCTAGGACAGGCTCCAAAGCTACACAGAGAAACCCTGTCTTGAAAAACCAAAGAGGAAGAACGAAAGAAAGGAAGAAAGAAGGAAGGAAGGAGGAATATGGGTTAATTTAAATGTTAAGTTATCTAGTAACAAGTCTGTGTTATGGCTAAGCATGTACAATTAATATTAAGACTCTGAGTAGTTATTTCTGAAGCGTCTGCCAGGAAAGGAAAACTCCACTTACACACCTCCTCTAACAAGGCCACAGCTCTAATTCTTTCCAAACAGTTCCACTAACTAAGGACCAAGCATTCACATATGTACCTATGTGGGGGATCAGTGTCACTCAAATCACCAAAGTACCTAACAAAGGACTCAGTTCATGAGAAAATGAAAATGAAAACTATGCAGAACAAAACCCCACAATGTATACTAGGGAGCAAGGGCCAAAAGGTAATCTAGTTGGTAGACAGACACCCCCCCAGGTGTAAATTTAGGGGAAAAAGAAGAAAATTTTTCGTATCGATCAACCTAGGCTGAACACATTCAGGAAAAGTAAGTGCAATGTCTATATATAGACACTTCCCATCATTCTCTAAAAGATACAGTACTTACGTAGTACTTTTATTGTGCTAGGTATTATGATTTGAAGTATTTGGAAGAGGATGGGAGTTGTTATTCAGTGTTACAGCTCTTTCCTAGCATTCTCAAGACCACAACTTTGAACCTTATCAAGTGTGTGTGTGTGTGTGTGTGTGTGTGTGTGTGTGTGTGTGTATGCATGCATAGGTCATATGCAAATACTACATATGACATTTATGTAAGAGGCTCAAGCATCTGCAGACTGAGTATCCTGCAGACTGCAACAAGAATATTCTGGAATCAGACTTCCTGTAAATTTGGAAGGATGGTATATATACGTGTGTGTGTGTGTGTGTGTGTGTGTGTGTGTGTGTGTGTATTATCACAGCATTCATGAAAAATTGGGGGTGGCTGTAGGGGAAGCTGTAGCCATGCCTACTTAGGGCATGGTCTTGCAGGCGTGGTCAGGGTGATGTAGAGTGAGAGGTGGTTAGTGGTTGCGGCCGCAAGGCCGTATACTCTCTAAGATAAGCGCAGCCACTTTGTGACCTCTCTCCACTGCTGCCACCAACTGCTGCCAAACGCCACACCGAGTAGCTGAACGCCTGTGCCACCCGCTGGTCAAAGATAGTTACTGCATCTGGAGTAGAAATCTGGTAAAATTATGGCAGAATATTTATCATTTGCTAAAATTGGTAATATTTTTGCTTATTACATGAATTCAATGTTTAGGAGGATGCTAATTTGCCAATTACTGGCCTATATGCCATAATGGCAGCTAGCTTGCTGGTACAAATAATATTATTAGCCAGAGGACTCAGGAATAGGGACAAGGATAACCTCACCACCTACTTACAGGAAATAACAGCTTTATGCAATGAGGTTTTGGAGAACAGATTAGGTCAAACCACAATTGTGTAGCAAGTAAAACAGAAATTGGATGATAAGCTTGGCTCTGTGTCCAATACGCTAAAGACAGAGCTGTCTGTTACCCAAGATGAGATGCAGCATATTTACGATAAGATAAACACAGAGAGATCCTCCATGTCTGAGGCATTAGAGACTAGGCTGTCAGAGGACTGTGACAAACTAAATCATATCTGTAGCCAGCTAGAAACTCAGATAGGCTCGGTGACCCAGAAAATAGATGCAAAAGTGCAAAATACCCAGGATAGGGTTAAAGAATTGGACAATACCATTCAATCAATTATTGAAGCATCCAAGGTAGCAGAATACAAATTTGAGTCTAGATTTGAATGTTTGGAAGATAATTTACAGTACAGGGCTGACAGATTACATAGGTCCATACGGTCGATTGCTGAGGACTCAAAATCAGCAAATCATGACCTCGAATCTAGACTCCAATACCTAGAAGGCAGTTTCCATGCCATCCAGATGCTGCCTAAGGATGATCGTATTAAAGACCTAGAAAAACATGTAGATGAGCAGTTAGAGCAATTTACAGATTCACTAACTTGCTTGGAATCTTTTATGATTAAGGAGATTGAAACTTTTCAAAAGGATATCATTGCTAGGCTTAAAGATCATTGGGATGCCTCAGAAGCAGAATCACTCCAATCCCAGGCACCTACTCCACCCAGGTATCGTGACTATTCTTCTAAGGTTGTTACTCATACACCATTAGTGTACCCAGCTACCATGGTAGAAAAGCCAGCTTCTAAGAAACACCCTCATGGACAGATGGCTTATGAATGGCAACCTATACAGCTGAAGGATCTTAAGAATATTAAAGAATCAGTTGTCTCATATGGTCTCCATAGCCCATACATAAAACAGCTATTCATGGGCAACCTTTAACAGGGTGACACCCACAGATTGGGAATGATTGGTAGCAGCTGTACTTGAGAATTCATGCCAAATCCAGTGGAAGTCATTGGTGAGGGAAGAGAGGAAGCTCCTTGAGCATCAGGGCATAAAGGAAGGTTTTGAAGCCCCTCTAGATAAGATTCTTGGTGAGGGTATTTATGCTAACCCACAGGCTCAGGCTGAATATGATGACCATATACTGTCCCTATGCAGGAAAGCAGCATTAAATGCCTGGGATAAGGTTCGTGAGCCAGGAGAACGCCTAGAAACTTATACCAGAATAGAACAGGGACCTACAGAACAGTTCCAAGACTTCTTACAAAGGTTAACTAGGGCAGTAGAATTACAGGTAACAGATCCAGAAACAAGACAATCAATTATATATACAATAGCTTATGAAAATGCAAACCCAATATGCAAAAGAATACTTTTGCCTTTAAAGATCAGATCAGCTCCGCTAGAAGAATGGGTTTTGTATGCAGCCAACATTGACTATCATGTGCAAGATACTGGGGCTTGCGTAGGAGAAGCCATTTCAAAAGGTTTAAAAAGGCAACAGGAAATGAAAAGTTCTAGAGGTGAGGATGCAAGGGCTTGGGAAGGAGAAGCAGCTTACAGAGGTCAACATAGGTACCAAGAGGCTAGAGGTTACTACTACTATGAACCAGAACCTTGGGTAGGAAGAGCCTTCCCCTGGAGACCACGAAGGCACCAGGAACCTAGATGTTTCAGCTGTGGTAGAATGGGACATACTAAGAGAAATTGTAGACAAACAAATTCTAACAATGCCTCATACGGAATACTCAGATTAATATTCCTCCAGTGTCAGATACAAATTATGAACAATCTTTAGATAGTAGAAAAGATCTGGTAAGACGCTATGGAAAACGTTCACCAACCATCCATGCTGTACAGAAACTAAATACAAATGATAGACCTTCAAAGGAGCCAAAGGCCCCGCCATTGAAGTGGCTTACAGATGAACCTGTTTGGATAGGACAATGGCCTATGACCTCTGAGAAGCTAGAGGCTTTAGAAAAGTTAGTACAGGAACAGCTAGATGCTGGACATATAGAGGAATCTACCAGTTCTTGGAATTCTCCTGTATTTGTTATCAAAAAGAAGTCAGGTAAGTGGAGAATGCTGACAGACCTAAGAGCCATAAATAAGGTAATTCAACCAATGGGCTCTCTGCAACCTGGAATGCCATTAACTTCCTTCTCATACTCATTGATCTGAAAGACTGTTTTTTTCACAATACTATTACAGGAAAATGATAGAGAAAAATTTGCATTTACTGTACCAACTCGTAATAATTCACAGCCAGTTAGGAGATATCAGTGGAGGGTTTTGCCACAAGGAATGCTAAATAGTCCTACGTTGTGTCAGCACTTTGTACAGCAACCTTTGGAATAATTTGTAAGAAATTTTCACAATCTCTTGTTTACCATTACATGGATGACATTCTTTTATCAGATACCAATAAGGAAACTTTGGAACATATGTTTGAAATGGTGAAGGAAGTTCTACCTTGTTGGGGGTTACAGATTGCCCCAGAAAAGATACAAAGAGGATATTCTATTAACTATTTAGGTTACAAGATAGACTTACAAAGAATCAGACCTCAAAAGGTACAAATTAGGAGAGATCGTTATCAAACTCTTAATTCTCTTCAGGAATTATTAGGGGAAATTTCTCAATTACAGACGATTATTGGTGTAGAAGGACATGACATAAAGCATTTAAAAATGGCCCTTAAAGGTGATAAGGACCTAAATACTCCGAGAACATTATCTGCTGAAGCAGAAAAAGAATTACAATGGCTAGAAAACAGAATATTGGATGCGCATGTAGATCGGATAAACCTTAATTTAGACTGTATTCTGGTTATCTTGCCATCCAGAGAATACCCTTCTGGGATTCTGATCCAGAGGGAAGACACCATATTGGAGTGGATATTTCTGCCACATAAACAGAATAAAAAGTTAAAAAGACATATATAGAAAAGATTTCTGATTTGATTTTAAAGGGAAAATTAAGACTTCGTCAACTGACTAGAAAAGATCCAGCAGAAATTATAGTACCTTTACCTAATGAAGAAATTTCCTCCTTGTGGAAGGATAATGAATATTGGCAAATAGCTCTTTCTGACTTTTTGGAAACAATTAGCAACAATTATCTCAAAACTGACAGAATTAAATTCATAAAAAGTCTGGATTCTTCCACGTATTGTAAGACAAACTCCCATTTCTGGAGTTCTTACCTTCTACACTGATACCATCAAGTCAGGTAAGGCAGGTTATAAAGCAGGTGAGGTAAGTAAAGTAGTTCAAAGTTCATATACATCTGTACAGAAGGCAATTCTCATGGGGCTTATGGATTTTACAGAACCTCTTAATATAGTTACTGATTATACTATATACTGCATATTATTATCAATATGCAGAGAGAGTTGTGTTACACATTGAGACTGCAGAATTTGTTCCTGATAATACAGTATTAACCTCACTGTTTTTACAATTACAGGAAACAATCAGAAACAGAAGTAATCCTATATACATTACACATATCAGATCCCATACGGGTCTGCCAGGCCCACTAGCACAAGGCAATGATGAGATTGATCGTTTATTAATTGCAAGTGTGCTAGAAGCCTCAGAATTTCATAAGAAACATCATGTTAATAGCAAAGTTTTGAAAAAGGATTTCTCCATCACTTGGCAACAACCCAAGGAGATAGTGAGAAACTGTCCTACTTGTTCCTTTTATAATCAAACTCCATTGCCAGCAGGTTGTAATCCTAAGGGCATTCGGAGAAACGAGGTTTGGCAGATGGATGTCTTTCACTTTGCAGAATTTGGAAATTTGAAATATGCACATCATACTATAGACACATTCTCAGGGTTCCAATGGGCTACTGCTCTTAACTCTCAAAAAGCTGATTCTGTTATTACACACCTGCTAAAGGTGATGGCAGTTATGGGTATACCTGGACAAATAAAAACTGACAATGCTCCAGCATATGTCTCCACAAAATTGGAACAGTGTTTCAAATATTATAACATAAAGCATGTCACCGGTATACCACACAATCCTACAGGACAAGCAGTTGGGAGATGCTCAACAAACAAGCTTGGAAGACTAAACCCCCCAAACATAGGTTGCATAATGCTTTATTAACACTAAACTTTCTTAATGCCAATGAGAAAGGACAAACAGCTGCAGAAAGACACTGAACTATGGAGAAAACTGCTGAACTGAATCAGCCAGTATACTTCAAAGATGTACCAGCCTCTGTATGGAAACCAGGACATGTGTTAACGTTGGGGTAGGGGTTTTGCATTGGTTTACACAGGAGAAGAAAAACTTTGGATACCATCAAAGTTGATCAAGATTAAAAGTTGAAAAGGAAAAACCTCTCGATAAGGAGAAATGACAGGTATTTTACTAAGGCATATCTCATAAACTAAATAGAAATCCCCCAAAGGAAAGGGAAGTGTTTTGCTCTCATCTTCACAGACAAACTCATCTCCAAAAGGCAAAGGACACTGCATGGGTAGATACTTAAGAAGAGAAGGTAGCTATAACCATCAAACAAAAGGAATGTGCCATACGGTAAACTTTACAGCTGTCTCTCAGAGAACTCTATTTCTCTTTTTCTAGTCCCTATTCAAGTAAATCAATGCTGGATTTAGAGCTGGAATTGGCTTTCCTCCTCTAAAATCCAAGCACGTTACTTAACTAAACTTTAGAGTTTCTGTATTGTAGCAAGAAGCCAATTGATGTAATACAGAATAAGAGAAGAACTTGGGGACTGTCTTTGTCTTTTCTTGGCTCTTTCTCATAATCGTTACTCTCCCATGGTTGCCTTTCCCAGTATGTGTACATCACAAGCAAACATTTCTCTGCTAACTGTTTATGTTTGAGTCCCACACAGCCAATGAAGACCTGCCTGACAGCAAGCAATCCCTGGACACCCCTGAAAGAAAATGGGCCACACCTCCTCGACTGTACTGGATTCAACTAGCTCCATTTCAACTGACACTCCGGCCAGAGGTTCGGGTACTGACTTCATTCAAGTTGAGGATTTCAAGCAATACAATTCATTCAAGACTTTCACTATACTAACATTTCCTTCCTAAGGACCCCACAAGGATGTCATCATCCCATTTCAGCAGGAAGTAACTTGGAGAATGCTACGTCCCCTTTCCCCATTGTTGTCACTTAGGATAGCATATATACCTAGTTAGGGATCGCTTCCTATTGTTTATGGTTGGGATTGGAAGGAGGTGTTCAGGCTTGGACACCTCTTTCAGATGACTTTAGGGTTTAGTTAAAATAGATAGGATGTGACATAAGCAGATTGTTGTATCTTCTTATATTTCACCTTCATGATTTTAATTTTGGATACTTTACACTGTTAAGATTTAATCTTCTTCTAGACTAAAAGGGGAAGTGTAGTGGAACCTGTAGCCACGCCTACTTAGGGGCTGGCTATAGGCGTGGTCAGGGTGACGTAGAGTGAGAGGTGGTCAGGTGGTGGGGCACTTTCAGTTTCGCTTTCGGCTTGCTGTACAGACTGCTGCCACACTGGCTGGCTAGGTTGCTCTGTAAGTAAGGCTTTTCCCTATTAAAAACCCTTATATTTCTACTTGGCTCCATATTGGTAATTTTCCACTTTAGGTGGCAGTGAGACAGGGTCTCACTGTGTAGCTCTAGCTACCCTGTAACTCACTATGTAGACACCAGGCTGGACTAAAGGTGTTTGCTACAACAAAATGTTTATTTTAAAATACTTTTTTAAAGACATGGATATAGAGAATGGTGGCACACTTCTACAATTCTGGCACTAAAAAGGCTAAGGCAATAAGATTTTAACTTTAATGCCAGCCCGAGCTACATACAAAGAACTTTGATTCAAGAAGAACACACACACATAAATGAAGAGAATACTATGTAAATACTCTGTTTCTCTGCAAAATTTCACTAACCAAGAATTTTCAATAGATGCTACCTGTGACTACTTTGTGATGCTCAGTCGTTTCCTATTTGTGTAATTTCTTTTTTGTTTTGAGTAGTTCTTTTATATCTTTCTTTCCCCCTTTATTTATTTTTAAAAGACAGAATGTCATGTAGCCAAATTCACCTCAAAACTAGCTTTGTAGCCACAAATGGCCTAGAACTCCTTGATCCTCCTGCTAAATGCTGAGATTACAAGTACATGCCAAGAGAGAGGCCTGCGCCTCAGGAAGCAGCGAGCTTCCAGCAGTGAGGTAAGAAGTTCTTCTGGGAAAGTGCACCTGTGTCCCAGCCAGCATCCAATGACATTTCTTAGTAAGAGATACCACACTGCTGTAGTGACTACCAGAAGCTCATCCCTGTATTTACCTAGAGGAGCAATGTGACCCTGCTTCTACCTGGAAGAGCAATAACCAGAGCTGTGACCCCCACCTACACCTCCAGGAGTTAACATCTGAGTACTGGAACTTCTTCCACCTGGAGGAGTGTGGGGGACCGAATATCCCTGTTATGGAATATTCTGGGATCCAGGCCTGGCTAACATAAACAGTGATGGCGCCAGGAAACTCCGAGTCACCATTGCATTGTTAATTAACACTAGGATGTAACTATTTACCGTGGCTGAAGGTGATATGCCTCCTAATTTGCATCTCTGTAGCTTAAGCCTTGAGTAGGCCCATACCTGGGCTCAAGACTCTGCCTGCTTGACCAAGAGTTGTTTAGGCAACAGAATCACTTGATGTTAGCGATATGCATTGTGAAAGATGCTTCCTGATGTTACCCCTGCCCCTTAGAGGACTATTTAAATGGAACTCTCAATAAACTGGGGCTGCTAGGCATCAGCTGGGAGCCCTCCTGAGATGATATGGTGTTTCCTGTCTCATCATTAGCGTCCTTGGGTAATTAAACTTCCCTAGTCCACACATCTCCACTCAGAAATGGACCCGGGACTGTACGGCTGGTTGGTTCCTGTCCACAGTCCTGAAGACATTGGTCCAGAACAATTGGCGCCCAACGTGGGGCTGAGTACGTGGGGGGAGGGGACAGATGTGATGGACACCGCAGAAAAATAGAAGAAAAGCGTGCATAGAAAGAAATGATCAAGTGCCGTGAGTGAATGACGTTAGATCAGGAGTAAAATTGTATATAACTGTAAATATGGGACTAAGAAGTAGCAAGCAGGTGATGGTGCAGTCAGCAAGATTTTGAAAACTAAAGGAACAGAAGTTGACCATCAATGCATACAGAATTTTGTAGAATTTGTAAAGCAGACATGGCCTGAGTTTCCCGAACATGGGAATATAGATTCCAACTTATGGAATGAGGTCGGATTGAGAATCCAAAAACATTATTATGAACAGGGGCCTGAAAGTGTATCTACAGATACTCTTTGGTTATGGACAATTATAAGGGAGAGCTTAGAATCAGGCACTAAGCTACAGGGGATATACGCCTCAGAACCAGTTAGCAGGGTGACGAGACCCTCCATCCCTACTAAAGAAAGAAGCATATGTAGAGAAAGATGATTGGCAGAGGTATGAGGAGAGAGTTACTGAACACCAGGACAAAGAGTCTTCATTTCCGACTAGGAATGCAGATGAGCAGAAACCTAAAGGTAGGATGCAGCAAGAACTAAGAGGCTTGAAAGACTTAGTGGAATCCCTCTCACAAGAGGTGAAAACCTTGCAGGTTTCCTCAGGTCAGAGAAAGGTGCCTTTGTCTGCAATTGCAGCAAACACAGAACAGCCCAAGTTGCAAGCATCCCTCAAGCCAGGACAGGCAGCGGCAGCATGGCAGATGTCTCCAGTGCAGGCTATCATTAGAGAGGCAGGTGACAGAGGAGAGGACATACAAGGGTTTAGGACATTCCCTACATTGGAGGTCACAGGTGATCTAGGGAACATAAGCAGGAAGCATGCGCCGATACAGTTTAAGCAGCTCAAGGAACTTAAGATGGTCTGTATCCAGTATGGACCAACGGCAATTTTTACCCAGAGGCTGGTAGAGAATATGGCTATGGAAGCTCTGCCCCCAGGGGATTGGAAGCAGATAGCCAAAGCCTGCCTGTCTGGGGGAGATTATCTGTTGTGGAAGACAGAGTTTGCAGACCAGTGTCAGGTCGCAGCTGAGAAAAATAGTGCTTAAGGATTTCCTGTTTCTTATGAGATGCTCACTGATAAAGTGGAGTACAAGAATATAGATCAGCAATTAAATTTTGAGGTATCAGTGTACACACAGATTGCCGCGGCGGCCAAAAGAGCTTGGATTTGAGAAAAGTTAATGACCATGTAGCCGATGGGAGCACTACAGCCAGGATTACCCATTCCTGCAGCTGTACCAAAGGGTACTTATAAGATTTTTGTGGACTTAAAAGATTGTTTTTATACTATTCCCCTGGCTCCTCAGGACTGTCATAGGTTTGCATTTAGCGTTCCTTCAGTTAATTTTAAAGAGCCCATAAGGAGGTGCCATTGGAAGGTTTTACCCCAGGGCATGGCCAATAATGCAACTTTGTCTCAAGCTATACAAAAGTTTGTCTCAAGCTATACATACAAATGGTTAGGGACAGATTTCCACAGGTCCATATTGTTCATTATATAGATGATATTTTACCTGCCCATAAATATGAAGAGATTCTGCTCGAGACATATGGACAGCTACAACAAAGTCTCAAGAGAGCAGACTTAGTGATTGCTCCAGGGAAGGTACAGAGACAGCCACCTTTTCAATATTTGGGTCATATGTTATATCCTAAAGAGATTAGACCTCAGAAGTTAGAGATTAGAAAAGATAGCTTACGGTCCTTAAATGACTTTCAAAAATTAATAGGGAATATTCAATAGTTATGCCCTTTTGTAAGAGAGCCTACTGGTGATTTGAAACTGCTCTATGATATTTTAAACGGAGACAGTGATCCAAATTCACCTAGAAAGCTAACAGAGGAAGGTAAAAGAGTCCTGCTACAATTGGAGGAGGCAATTCAGCATCAACAAATATGTTATATTGACTATGCAAAGCCATGAGAGGCTATGTACTTCCCACAAGGCATAGTCCGACTTCCGTTCTATGGCAGGAGGGACCATTACTCTGGCTACACCTTCTGGTCTCGCCAGCCAAAGTATTAGACCCTTATTTTGAAGCAATAGCCTGCATGGTACAAAAATGCCATGTGGAATCTAGGAAGTATTTTGGCAAAGAGCCAAATATAATACATGTCCCTTATACCAAGCAACAGGTTAATTGGTTATTCCAAAACAATGATTCATGGGCGATTGCTTTTGCTCAGTTTTCAGGGAGATTTGATAATCAGTTTCCAGGTCATGGACTGTTACAATTTACGCTAATACATACTTTTACATTTCCAAAAATTGTTAAAAGCAATCCTATAAAAAATGCTATGTTAGTTTTTACTGATGGCTCGTCCAATGGGAGAGCCACCTATATTATTGATGGAAAGAAATATGTGGAGCAGACAACTCTGGCTTCAGCTCAAATAGTCGAATTGCCAGCTGTTGCAATGGTCTTTCAGCTCCTAGTAAATAATTCATTTAATTTGTACACTGACAGTCATTATGTTTTTAAGGCTCTCCAGGTAATAGAGACAGTTCCATACATAGGGTCTAGTAATAATCAAGTCCAAATTCAAAATGCAATTCACCTGAGAAAATTGCCATGTTTTGTGGGTCACATAAGAGCCCACTCGAACATTCCAGGGCCACTAGCCAAAGGAAACAGATCTGCAGATGAACTAACAAAACTAGTTACTCTGTCTCAGGTAGAGAGAGCAAGGCAGTCTCATAACTTTCACCATCAGAATAGCAGGAGTTTGAGAAAATAATTCGACCTGACCAGAGAGACTGCTCGCCAAATCATTAAACAATGTGGAATATGCCTACAATATCTACCTGTGGCTAATTTAGGAATGAATCCCCGAGGCCTGCTCCCCAACCATTTATGGCAAATGGATGTAACTCACATTTCGGAGTTTGGCAGGTTGAAATACATGCACATGGCAATTGACACGTATTCGGGTTTCTTAATGGCCACCCCACAAACAGGAGAGGCCACCAGACATGTCATAAGTCACTGTTTAAGATGTTTTGCTTACATGGGAGTGCCAAAAGTTATAAAAACAGATAATGGGTCTGGATATACCAACAAAGCGTTCCAGCAATTTTGTGCTCAATGGAAAGTTGATCACAAAACAGGCATTCCTTATAATCCCCAAGGACAAGGAATAATAGAGGTGGCCCATAGTGCCCTAAAAACACAGCTAAAAAAGATAAAAAAATGGGGAGCTGTGCCCTCAGTCTCCACATGATGTGTTAAACCAGGCACTGTTTATCTTAAACTTTTTAAATATGGATGCCAATGAGCAATCTGCTACAGACAGATTCTGGCATGATGGAACTCGAGCAAATTTTGCTCAGGTCAAATGGAGAGATCCCTGTACCAGACAATGGAGGGGACCCGACCCCATAATTATCTGGGGTCGAGGGCAAGTCTATGTTTTCTCGAAGGAGGACAATGAGGCGCGCTGGCTACCGGAAAGATTGGTGAGATGTGTGGAACAGAGAAAAACGGGACTTGGGCCCACAGGAGACCGTGTGAACCAGCTGGAATGAAACACTGGACCTGTGTTCCTAAACCTTGAAGACATCCAAGCTACAGCCGGAGAAAGAAAGGAGACACACCCAGTTCCAGATGCTTTCCAGAGTTCCAGCTTCCCTACAGACGGACTACATACACCTCTAAATCCTCAAATGCTCGTTCCGGAGCAGGCTAAGGACTCAACAACACACAGCTTGCTTGCTTTCCACTAACAGACACACAAAACTATTTTGCCAGTTTTCCCATTGGGGGAAAGGACCCATTTAGGACAGTCAGATACTGGCATAAACCAGAATGGCAGAAGCTCCTCCACAATGCTTAAACAGAAACGGACAAAGAGACTTTTTAGTTAACTTTCAAAGACTGATATTACAAACCTGATGTTAGGACTTCGGACTCTAAGCAAATGATAGAAAAATTTGGAGGGGCATTAAGTCCCAGGCAGGGAATAAAGAAAAAAATTAGAATTATAAAATTGTTCACACCCCACAGATTATGAGAATATCTAATTGTCTTTTGATTGCTTGTAACTCACCCTAATGTATGTTAATGATGAAATTGTTAAATGTTTATATTCTTACTATATGTGTTATAAAAATGTTATTAGAAACTAAAAGTCAAAGTTCATTCTTACAGAAATGTAATGTGCAGTTTGCAGCCTTAGGATAGAAGTATGTTTTAGGGAGCAAACTTTTATAAGGTCCATATCAGAGGCATTGCCACAGAGATTTTAAAAAGGCCATTTTTAACATATAAATACCTTAATCCGCAGGAGAAGGATTACAGCCGAGAGAGCTAAGATACTAGTCTCCTGGAGGTTTCTTGGTGATTCAGAACGCTTGAAGCAGGACTATGGCACATCTCCCACTAACCTCATTTGTTTTACAGAGGCTGGTTTCAGCCAAAGACGGGTACAGTTTTTCTTGCCTTCAAGGAATTCCTAAGACAGACCACGCATGATGGAATGCATGATTCCATGACGGGCACCCCTGGTAGGTTGAAGGGAACCCCCTAAGGCGCAGTCATCTGTCCTGATGCAGAAGCACAGGTTTCTTTTTATTAATTTAAGAGAGAGGAGAGGAGCAATCACCAGAGCCACAGCCCTCAACTACACCAAGAGCAGGAAGAGGGATCCTTTGAAGCAGAGGCTTCACATATACTGATTGGAGGAAGAAGTGGGTAGACAACAAGGTGAGAGTCACTCAACAACATAAAGAGCAGTACAGCACCACCAGACACTAGTGGAGCTACAACAGCAAGACCTGAACATCCAATGCAGATGAACCAGAAGGAAACCACCTTAAAAATAACTTTATGAAGATGTTTGAGACCCTTAATGAGGAAAAGAAAAATCCCCTTAAAGAAATGGAGGAAAAGACAAAAATGGAAGAAATCAATAAATACCTTAAAGAAAACCAAGAAAAAGCAATCAAGTCCAACACTTGAAAATTGAAATAGAGGCAATAAAGGAAACACAAAACAAGGGAATTCTGGAATTGAAAAAACAGAGTAAATCATCAGGAACCACAAATGCATAAACAACAGAATTCAAGAGATGGAAGAGAGAATCTCAGGTATTGAAGACACAATAGAGGAAATAGATTCAGCAGTCAAAGAAAACCTTAAATCCAACAAATCCCTAACACAAAATATACAGGAAATCTGCGACGCCATGAAAAGACAAAACCTAAGAATAATAGGGATAGAGGAAGGAGAAGTCCAGCTCAAAGGCACAGAAAATACATCCAACAAAATCATAGAGGAAACTTTCCCAAACTAAAGAAGGAAATGCCTATGAAGATACAAGAAGCTTACAGAACACCAAATAGACTGGACCCCCCAAAAAACTCCCCTCGCCACATAATAGTCAAAACATAAAACGCACAGAATAAAGAAAGAATATTAAGAGTTGTGAAGGAAAAAGGCCAAGTAACCTACAAGGGCAGACCCATCAGAATAACATCGGTACTTCTCAAGAGAAACGATGAAAGCCGGAATGGTGAGGCATTATGCAGACACTAAAGAGACCACGAATGCCAGCCCAGAATAATATACTCAGCAAAACTTTCTTCTTCCTTCCTTTCTTTCTTTTTTGGTTTTTCGAGACAGGGTTTCTCTGTGCCTCCCAAATGCTGGGACTAAAGGCGTGAGCCACCACCTCGTAGCCACTAACTCTTATAACTTAAGATTAACCCATAATTCTTATCTATGTTTAGCCATGTGGCATGGACATTTTCTCAGTGAAACATTCTCATATTTCTTTCTCTGCACCTGGCTGGTGACTGTGTCTCTGCCTTTCCTCTTCCCAGAATTCTCCTAGTCTGGTAGCCCCACCTATATATACTACCTGCCTGGCCAGTCAGCGGTTTAAGCCAATACGAGTGACAAAACTTTACAGTGAACAAGAGCATTATCCCAAGTAACTCAACAGATACAAATAAATTGGAATAACCCTATGTATCTTATCAGATCACCATGGCTTACAGTTAGAATTAAACAGCAACATTAATTTCAGAAAGCCCACAAACACATGGAAATTGAACAATGTTCAATTGAATCACCACTGGGTCAAGGAAGAAATAAAGAAATTAAAGACTTCCTAAATTTCAATGAAAATGACAGCACAACATACCCAAACTTATGGGACACAGTGAAAGCAGTGCTAAGAGGAATTTTCATAGCTCTAAATGCCCACATAAAGAAGCTGGAGAAATCCCATACTAACGAATCAACAGAACTGAAAGCTCTAGAACATAAAGAAGCAAATTAACCAGGAGGAGTAGATGGCTTGAAATAATCAAATTGAGAGCTGAAATCAATACAATAGAAACAAAAGCCAGGTGGTGGTGGTGCATGCCTTTAATCCCAGCACTTGGAAAGCAAAGGCAGGATCTCTGTGAGTTCAAGGCCAACCTAGTCTACAGAGTGAGTGCCAGGACAGGCTCAAAAGCTATAGAGAAACCCTGTCTCAAACAAACAAAAAAGAAAAAAAAATCAATGAGACAAAGAGTTGGTTCTTCAAGAAAATTAACAAGATGGACAAATCCTTATTCAAACTAACCAAAAGGCAGAAAATATCCAAAATAACAAAATCAGAAATGAAAAGCAGGACACAACCACAGACACAGGAAATCCAGAGAATCATCAGATCACACTTCAAAAACCTGTATGCCACAAAATTGGAAATCTTTAAGGAGACGCACAATTTTCTGGGTAAGTACCACATACCAAAATTAAATCAAGACCAGATAAACAAATAGACCTATAACCCCTAAGGAAATAGAAACAGTCATCAAAGGGCTTCAACCAAAAACAGTCGAGGACCATATGGTTTCAGATAGATTTCTATCAGAATTTCAAAGAAGAACTAATACAAATACTCCTCAAATTATTCCACACAATAAAAACAGAAGGAACACTGCCAAACTGTTTTTATGAGGCTGCAGTTACCCTGATATACAAACCACACAAGACACAACTAAGATAGAGAATTACAGACCAATGTCTCTCATGAACATTGATGCAAAAATACTTAATAAAATACTGGCAAACTGAATCCAAGAACACATCAGAAACATTCCCTATGATCAAGTAGGTTTCATCCCAGAGATAGATCAACATACGAAAATCCCTTAAAGTAATCCATCATATAAACAAACTGAAAGGAAAAAAAAAAACCCACATGATCATCTTATTAGATGCTGAAAAAGCCTTCGACAAAATCCAATATCCCTTCATGATGAAGGTTCTGGAGAGAACAGGGGTACAAGGAACATTCTTAAACATAATAAAGGCAATATACAGCAAGCCAACAGCCAACATCAAACTAAATGGAGAAAAACTGAAAACACAATTCCACTAAAATCAGGAACAAGACAAGGCTGTCCACTCTCTCCATATCTATTCAATATAGTACTTAAAATACTAGCTAGCTAGAGCAACAAGACAACAAAAGGAGATCAAAGGTATACAAATGGGAAAGGAAAAAATCAAATTTTCTCTATTTGCAAATGACATGATAGTATATATAAGTTATACCAAAAATTCTACCAGGGAACCCCTACAGCTTTTTAATGTAGCAGGGTACAAGATTAACAACAACAACAAAAAAAATCAGTAGCCCTCCTATATATAGATGATAAACGGGCTGAGAAAGAAATCAGAGAAACATCACCCTTCACAATAGCTACAAACAACATAAAATATCTTGTAATAACTAATCAAACAAGTGAAAGACCTGAATGACAAGAATTTTAAGTATTTGAAGAATGAAATTGAAGAGGATATCAGAAAATGGAAAGATCTCCCATGCTCATAGATAAGTAGGATTAACATAGTAAAAATGGCAATCCTACCAAAAGTAATCTAGAGATTACATGCATTACTCATCAAAATCCCAGCACAATTCTTCACAGACCTCCAAAGAACAATACTAAACTCATATGGAAAAACAAAAATCCCCCGGATAGCCAAAAACAACCCTGTACAATAAAGGAACATCTGGAGGCATCACAAAACCTGACTTCAAGCTCTATTATAGAGCTATAGTAATGAAAACAGCTTGGTATTGACAAAAAAAAAAAACAGACAGGTGGACCAATGGAATCGAATCGAAGACCCTGATATTAACCCACACACCTATGAACACCCGATCTTTGACTAAGAAGCTAAAAATATAAACTGGAAAAAAGAAAGCATCTTCAACAAATGGTGCTGGTATAACTGGAGGTCAATATGTAGAAGACTGCAAATAGATCCATATCCATTGCCACGCACAAAACTCAAGTCCAATGGATCAAACATTAAATCCATAACATAAATCCATCCACACTGAACTGCACAGAAGAGAAAGTAGGAAGTACCCACTTTGTATGCATTAGTACAGGAGAACAATTCCTAAATGTAACACCAGTAACACATGCACTAAGAGCAACAGTTAATAAATGGGACCTCCTGAAACTGAGAAGCTTCTGTAAAACAAAGGACACAGTCAGCAAGACAAAACAGCTCCCTACAGAATGGGAAAAGATCTTCACCAACCCCACATCTGACAGAGGGCTGATCTCCAAAATATACAAAGAACTCAAAAAACTAGACATCAAACTACCCAATAATCCAATGTAAAACATGGGGTACAGATCTAAACAGAGAATTCTCAACAGAACAATCTCAAATGACAGAAAGACACTTAAGGAAATGCTCAACATCTTTAGTCATCAGGGAAATGCAAATCAAAACCCCTCTGAGATCCCATCTTGCACCAATTAGAATTACTAAGATTAAAAACTCTGACGACTGTTATGCTGGAGAGGATGTGGAATAAGAGGAACACTCTTCCACTGCTGGTGGGAGTGCAAACTTGTACAGAGCTATGGAAACCAGTATGTCAATTTCTTAGAAAATTAGGAATCAACCTACCTCAAGACCCTGCAATACGACTTTTGGGCATATACCCAAAGGAGGCACACTCACACCACAAGGACATTTGCTCAACTATGTTCACAGCAGCTATATTCATAATAGCCGGAACTTGGAAACAACCTAGATGTCCCTCAACAGAAGAATGGATAAGGAAAATGAGGAAAATTTACACAATGTACCAATGGAGTACTACTCGGTGGTAAGAAACAATGGCATATTTAAATTTGCAAGCAAATAGACAGAACTAGAAAAAAAAAACACCCTGAGTGAGGTAATGCAGGCCCAGAAAGACAAATATAGTACTATTCACTCATAATTGAATACCAGCCATAAAGCAAACACAGCCTACAATCCACAACCCCAGAGAAGCTAGATCCATCTTCCAGAAACAATGGAAGCAGATGTGAAGATCTATAACTAACCATTTGGCCAATCTCCTGGAATACAATCGAATTGAGGGAGGATCAATATTATGAACAAAGGAGTCAAGACCATGATGGGGAAATCTACAGAATCAGCTGACCAGAGCCACTAAGAGATCATTGACTCTACACTGTCAACTGGGGAACCGGCACAGGACTGAACAAGGACCCCTGAATACAGCTGACAATGGTATGGCATGGGCAGTATATGAAGCCATTGGCAATGGGACTAAGATCTAACTATTATGCATAAACTGACTTTGTGGAGCCCACCATGCTCAGCCTGGACACGGGGTGGGGTGGGGGGGGTGGGGTGGGGGGTGGCGGCTGCACACACACCTTGGTTCTGCCTCAGTGAGGTAATGGGACAGACTTAGTTGATATCCCAGGGAACTCTTTTTTTTTTTTTTTTTAGATTTTATTTATTTGGGGCTGGAGAGATGGCTCAGCGGTTAAGCGTACTGACTGCTCTTCCAGAGGTCCTGAGTTCAATTCCCAGCAACCACATGGTGGCTTACATATACCTTGAATGAGATATGGTACCCTCTGCTGGCATGCAGGCAGAAGACTGTATACATAATAAATAAAACCTCTAAAAAAATTTATTTATTTATTATGTATACAACATTCTGCTTCCATGTATATCTGCACACCAGAAGAGGGCATCAAATCTCATAATGAATGGTTGTGAGCCAACATGTGGTTGCTGGGAAATTGAACTCAGGACCGCTGGAAGAGCAGTCAGTGCTCTTAACCTCTGAGCCATCTCTCCAGCCCCTCCAGGGAACTCTTTACCCTCCCTGAGGAGCAGAAGGAAGGAAATTGGGATTGGAATGTAAAGAGAAATAAAACAGAAAGAAGAAGTACATGCCACCATTGTCAAAGGCATCATGATTTTTAAAAGTTCTCAAGGCCATTCAAGTATGCAGAAGCTTTGCATGCCACTGGCCTATCATTAAAAAATACTTTCAGAGAAACACAGGAAATTCATGATTTAAATACAAGAAACAGGTTATATAGATGAGTGAACACCTAACTGTAACTTAAAAAAAATTCTTTTCAAATGAACATTCACCTTGAAAACAGTGCCAAGCAACAACTACAAAGCTACAGTATTAATGTAAAAAAATGATTTTTAAATCGGAATGTTCAAGGCATTAAGTCGCTACAAATCCAACTAATCACTCAGCTAAAACAAAGTGATCTTAGGTTAAAAACCCTTAAGTCAGGCATCTCTTTGTTTTGAAGAGGATTTTCTGTTATACTATAAGATAAAGCCCCCCCCAATGGCAAAAATAATGTCACAATCAATATAGGGAAGAACCATATTCGATATAAATATCAGAGGTAAAACAAGGAGCTGTGATTTAAGGGCAGCAAGCATTTACTAAGTAGAAAAAAAAAACTCTCAAAAAACATACACAGGATAATACTATGAAGCTGCTAAGCCTTTCAGTTTGTATGTTCCTTTTGTATTTAATGTATGTATGGGCGTAAAATCAACGCGGTGCGGAAACTTTGCCTCCGAAGGATTACATTAATTTGGGTTTACCCCTACCCCAGTTTTGGGTTTTGTTTTCTTGAAGCAAACCCGAAGCCATCCTACCGCCTCAGGCTCCCAGAGGCGTAGCGGCAAGGCGTTTAAAATCATTTCGGTTTATTCCATTGTTTACAAAACACATTTGGAGTGGGGTCACGTAGTAACACGCGCAAGAAGATATGTACAGGTGAGGAGGATGGCTTCAGTCACAAGAAAAGGATTCTTTCTACAAGGAGACAGTTTGAGGGCCTTCTCTCCCCGTTAGCATGTTTCCATTTCGGCCCAGGGTACCCTCAGTCCCTCCAAGTAAAACCAAAGGCCAAGGCCACGGAAGCAACGCGACACAGCCATTCCGAGCCGCGTTTTAATGTCCTTACCGCCCGCGGCGACAGACACCTGTCAAAACTGTCCGGCGCGAGGCTGAGGGCTCCGAGCCGACTTCGCGGGAAGGAAAAGGACGGCGTCTGGACAGTCTCGCCGCCTTCCCAGGAGCAGGTCGGTGGCTCCGAGAGAGACTCAACGCCCGTGACGACGGAGAACCGGGCCGGCAACCCCAGGATCCCGCCGAGCGACAGCACTCACAGCCCGAAGGTCCCGCCGCACCCCACTGCGAGCCCAGACAGATTTCAGCACCGCGCGCAGCGAGGGACGGTTGACGCGCCTGCGCACCGCGGGACTTCCGCCCCCAGCCCCGCCCAGCCTGGCGCGGCCGGCTCCCTGAGCCGCCACTTCCGGGCGCGCGTGCGCAGTGGCGGGCCCAGCGCGTGCGCAGCGCTGGGTTCGTCCCAGCTCCAGCCTCTGGTGCTCACGCTCCTCCTCCGGTTCCCCACCCCCAGCCCGCCGCGGCCTGGTATCAACGTGTGGTCCCGCCAGGGGAGCCGTGTGTGCCTCGTGCTCCCCGGACGGCGGTGGTGTTCTCGGCTTTAGCCATGGAGATGGAGCAAGTGAACGCGCTGTGCGAGGAGCTAGTGAAAGCCGTGACGGTCATGATGGACCCCAGCTCCACCCAGCGCTACCGGCTGGAAGCCCTCAAGGTAGCTGGGGTCCTGGCGCCCTGGGCCGGCCCCGAGACCCCTGTCCCAGGCTTCCCCCACGTCCTTTCCAAGCTCAGCTTGTCTCCCGCCTGTGCGGCCCTTGGACCTTCCACTCCCGGTGGGGACAGTGGCCTCGGGTCGCGCGGCCCTCCTCACCTCTTCCCACTTGGGTCTCCTCTTGCTTGCGCGCCTGCCTTTGCCTCGCACTCGAGGATCCCTAACTGCAGCGCACTCCCTAGTCACATCTCAGTGGCCTTCCTGCCCACTCCCCACTTCTTTTCACTCTAGACCACACCACGATCTCCACCACCTTAAGCTACGCTCGTTCTGACGCCCGGGCAAGCCCCACATTGCCTGGCGTTCTGGGAGCGCACGTGCAAGTTCTGCCTCCAGTGCCACCCTCATTCTCCCCTGCTTATCCATTCCAGACTTATGCTGACTTCAGATCCCCGAGTATCCCTTTCCCACATCCTTACATGCCCCTCATTCAAGTCTTGGGCATCTCTGGCCAATTTGTAGCACCCCTCCCATGTTTATAGGTGTGAGACATTCTTCGGCTATTTTTGCGCAAAGATGAGTTTTACCACTCGCTTTGCATTTTCACAAGGGCACTTTGGTTTCCTGGAAGTAGTTTTCTTGAGTCCCAGGTGCTCTGCCCTAAGGTCTAGCTCAGGTTTTCCATTTGGGAACGCTAGTACCGGCCACAGAGCTTCTTTCCCATTAGAGTGAGCCGTTCATATAGATGTATGTGGTACAGGGTTTGGAGTCAAACAACTGTTTTCTTTGTTTTTTATTGTTAAGAGTTTTACATAGGCACAGAAACAGAATACTGCAGTGATCCCGAATAGGCCTGTGATGGAAACTCAGATGATGAACACATTGGCTTGTTTACTGTCTCTTGTCACCATAGTTTTTTAGGCTAAGTCTAGGGGGTTGACATTCCACCTCTATGGGTTTATCTCTAACTATTTTCCACTCTTTTAGGTCCACTTTTTAGTGTTAACATGTTTACAAACAAAGTGGCTATCTGTAATACTAATCTAGATTTTGCAACTTAGAAATGCAGCTAAAAAGACGAGCCTAGTGGCGCAGGCCTATAATCCTGGCTACTCAGGAGACTAAGGCAGGACATTCAAATGTTAAAGACCAGTTCAAGCAAAAAGTAGCCAGATTGCTTAGGGGGTGAAGTGCTTGTTAGGGCTGGGTGGTGTCGTCCAAGCATAGCTGTGGAAGAGACTAGCAGATCCTTGAATTTACTGGCCAGCCAGTCTAGCCAAATCATGAGTTCCAGGTTCTCAAAACAGCTGAGAGAAAAAGACATTCAGCTTCGGTCTCTGGCTCTCATTTCCTTGCCCAGCTACATATATGTGCACATGCATGAGAACACTGAATACATACCACAAAAAGAGAGAGAAAGCTGGAGGTATAATTTAGTGATAGTGTGTTTGCCTGGCACACAAAATGTTCACTTCCCAGTACACAATCAACTAAGGTTGAAATTTTCTTAGGGCTCTTAGTCTCCATTCTCTCATGTTTCCCCATGGAAATACTAACGTTTCTTTGCAGTTTTGTGAAGAGTTTAAAGAAAAGTGCCCTATCTGTGTCCCATGTGGCTTGAGGCTGGCAGAAGTAACACAGATTGCCATCGTCAGACATTTTGGCCTTCAGATCCTGGAGCATGTTGTCAAGTAAGGAGCTCTTGGCCACTGCAATCTGCTGAAGAGAGCAACTCTATAATCCTTTCATGACCTACACAGGTGCTTTTCCAGTGACAGGAGAGAAAAGAACTCAGGATTCTTTCTTTTTATCCAGTTAAGTCATCTATGTAAAGTGTGTTGCACATACTAAGCATTCAACAAGCTAGGCATGGTACATTTGCAGTGCTTACAGCACTGGGAAACTGAAGCAGGAAGACTGTCACAAATTCAGGACTACATAGGCTACATAGTTTCAGGATAGTGCGCTACAGAGTGAAACTTTGTATCAAGAAAACAAATTTTAAAAAAGAAACAAACTTTTTTGTTCTTGAAAAGCACTGAATATTGTAGATGCCTAGATGGATATTTGCTTTTGAGCTATCAACAAAATCAAGGAGAAAAGCTGATTTGTAACATAAATCCTGTGTAAATGCTAATTAATGCACAAAAGCTTCTCAAAAAATTTTCTGTTGTTAATGTTCTGGTTTTTCTGTCCATTCTTTGAAGAGTATAGAATAAAAAGTGGAATTTTTAAATAGATGAACTTATTTATTTTATGTGTATAAGTGTTTTGCCTGACTATATGTATGTGCACCATGTACATGCCTGGTGCCCCTCACAGAGGCCAGAAGAGGATGCTGCATCCCCTGGAACTGGAGTTACAGATGGTAGCGAGCTGCCATGTGGGTGCTGGCACCCAACCCCAAGTACTCTTAACCATTGAGCCATCTTTCCAGCACCATGTTTTAAGATGTTGTTATTTTTAATTAATGTGTACTTGTGTGAGTATGTGCTTGTGAATGCAGATACAGAGACATGATTGTTGTGGAGCTTACAGGTGTTTATATGCTGCCCAACATGGGTGCTGGGAACTAAACTTAGGTCTTCTTAACCACTGAAATGCCCCTCTAGCCTTAAAAGTGTGTGTTTCTGTTTTGGGTTTTTTTGTTTTGTTTTGTTTTTAAAGAAAGCCAGGCGTTGGTGGCGCACGCCTTTTTTTTTTTTTTTTTTTTTTTTAAGATCTTATTTATTATGTATACAACATTTTGCTTCCATGTATATCTGCACACCAGAAGAGGGCACCAGATTTTATAATGGATGGTTGTGAGCCACCATGTGGTTGCTGAGAATTGAACTCAGGACCTCTGGAAGAACAGCCAGTGCTCTTAACCTCTGAGCCATCTCTGCAGCCCCATGTTTTGGTTTTTTGTTTGTTTGTTTGTTTGTTTTTCTCTTTTGAGACAGAGGCCTTGGCTGTTCTGGTCAAAAGTATAATTTTGTTTTTGTTTTTTTGTTTCTCCAGACAGGATATCTCTGGCTGTCTTAGAACTTGCTCTGTAGACCAGGCTGGCCTCAAACTCACAGAAATGCGTCTGCCTCTTATTCCCGAGTGCTGGGACTAAAGGCATGTGCCACCCATCATCCAGAAAGTATAATTTGTTAATGAAATTTCTAATAAACTGTAAAGCAGGAAACATATTCTCTTATGAAGGAAAGACTTCTGACATGGTTTTGTTGGTTTTGTTTTGGTGGTTAGGTTTCGATGGAACACCATGTCTCGATTGGAGAAGGTTTACCTGAAGAACAGTGTCATGGAGCTGATTGCAAATGTGAGCAAAGGGTTATTGGGAGACTTGTGTTCCTAGACATCTGTGTAAAATGTCATGGCTTACACATAGGTCAGACAGTATGACATTAGACACGATCAGAGGAAATCAAAGATTCTTAGCAAATGAGTAAATACAATCCTTAGATGTAGTTAGATGTGGTAGCAACACACCCTTTATCCCAGCACTTGGAAGGCAGAAGTGGGCAAATCTCTGAGTTCAAGGCTAGGCTGGTCTACATAGTAAGTTCCAAGACAGGGAAAACTACATGGAGACCCTGTCTCAAAATAGATAAGGTTCTTAGATGTAAATTAGATAGATGATTGTAACTCCATTCACTTTGAATTGTGTTTTCCTTTTTTTTTAATTTATTTAATTTTATGTGCATTGGCATGAGGGTGTCACATCCCCTGGAACTGGAGTTACAAATTATGATTATTTTAGCTAGTTAAGACTTGTAATTGAAAAAAAAAAAAAAAAAGACTTGTAATTGATTAGTCCTACAGCAATTAGCAGTGATGAACCATCAGTTTTAAATCTTAATTTCTTGGGAGCAGTGATAGTTTATCTCTCTCTCTCTCTCTTTTAATATTAGAACTACTAGTACCATAGTGCTCCTTGATGCCCTCCTGGTCTATCAGTTTCCCAGTGCATGACTTATCTGTCTTCCACTGTGGTCCCCAAAAACATGAAGCAATATAAAAAGCCTCTTCAGTTTGTGTTTTTCTGGCTCTCTGATGGCCAATTATTAGCTGTTGAAGCCTTCATTTATGTTTTAAGTGGGAACAAATGATCAATGAGAATGTAGGACAAGTGACTCATACCTGGAAAACAGGTTTAGGTTCAAAGGAGACCTGTTGATTAGTGTTGTGCTTAAGGAATTTTTTTCAATTACATTTATTCATGTAGAGGGTTGGGTGTGCATGGGTGCTGTGTTAGGTGTTGGGAGGTCAGAGGACAACTTGAGGGAATCAGTTCTCTCCTTTCACAGTATGGGTTTTGGGGATGGAACTGAGGTTGTCAGCCTTGGAGACAAGCACCTTCACTCACTGAGCCATCTCCCGAAACCCACCTGTCTTGTTTTTGAGTCATGTTTTCATGTGGCTCAGGCTGGGCATACACTTGACGTATAGTAGAGAATGACACATTCTGTGATTGTGTGTATACACTCAAGCGTAGACATAGCGCAGCACATTGATGGAGGTTAAAGGGCAACTTTCAGAAGTCAGTTCCCTCCTAACGTGGGTTACTGGTTGAACCCAAGTCAGCAGGCTTACCCTGCCTCAGAGGATGCCTTTTGATCTTCTGGCCCTCCTACCTCCACTTCCCATGTAAAAGATTTCAGGTGTGTTCCACCAAACTCAGTTTATGTCCTGTTAGGCATCAAAACCAAGACCACAGCAAACACTGTGCCAACTGGGTTACATTCCAAGTCCAAGAGTTCTGTGTTTTTATAGCCCAGTTTTTATGTCTACAATTCAGTCTTACAGTCTTCATAATCTCTCCCTTTCTCTCTCTCTTTCAGGGAACATTGAGTATTTTGGAAGAGGAAAATCACATTAAAGATGTTCTGTCTAGAATTGTGGTAGAGATGATCAAACGAGAATGGCCACAGCACTGGCCTGACATGTTAATGGAGCTGGACACTCTCTCCAGACAAGGGGTAAGAAGTGCATTCCTGCTGCCTGCATGGAGCATATGTGTGCTGGTTGTGGTTAGAACAGATGTAAGGGTTTGCTTTGTAGTCGTGTTCACAGTTTATCAATAGCAGGTCATGTGTTGACATGTGACACATGTGACATATGTACATAAAAAAGTGCTTTTGTTTAATTGGATGTTTTCTGTTGGCCTAGGAAACACAGAGGGAATTAGTGATGTTCATCCTTTTGCGATTGGCAGAGGATGTAGTGACCTTTCAGACACTCCCCACTCAAAGAAGAAGGGATATTCAGCAAACATTAACACAGAACATGGAAAGAATCTTCAGTTTTCTGCTCAGCAAACTTCAGGAAAATGTAAACAAGTACCAGCAAATGGTATGGATTTCCTACTATCTTCCCAACCTGGAAATTAAACCCTGCTTATAGTTTAAGCAAGCACTCTGCTATGAAGCTCTACCTTCAGCACACTCTTGCTTTTTGTTTTGAGTGAAGTTCTTGCTAGGTTTCCAAGGATGTCCTTAACCCATTCAACATCCAAGCAGGCCATGAACCTATGGTCCTTCTTGCCTTAGCCTCCTGAATAGCTGGGATTACTGACCTAAGCTACTGCATACAGCAAAGGTCCAGTATTTGACCTGAGTGTTTTTTGTTTTGGGGTGTTTTGTTTGTTGTTTTTGTGAAAATACCTTTCCAGGGGAAAATACGAGTGTCTGGTTTAGCAGAAGGAAAGGCCATCTTAAGAGCAAAATTTCTAGGAAATATCAAGACAGAAATTAAACCATTTTCTCAACTGTTCAGCTCAATGAGTTTATATGTAAGTTCCTTTCAAAATAAAAACATTCTTTTAGAATAGCATAAGAGCCAGACATGGTGGCATACTCTTTATTCCCAGCACAGGGGAGGCAGAGGCAAGCAGATCCCAAGCCAACCTGGTATACTAGTGAGTTTCAAGTTAGCTGGGGTAGTTAGTGAGACTTTTATCTATAAAAACCTAGAAGCATAAAACTGCAGGTTACTGTTTGTTATCAGTATCAGTGGATTCCCAGCATCCACATGGCATCTCACAGTCATCTGTAAATCTAGTCCCAGTGGCTCGGATGCCCTCTTCTCGCCTCTGCAAAAACCAGACACAAACATTCATGCAGGCAAAATCCCCATACACATCACATAATTAATTAAACAACAATAAAACCCTTCTAGATTTTTAGTAAAGTCCTGGTAAGTCATTGTATTCTGTTTGTCCTGGTTCCCTTTGCATTGGGTCGGTTGCAGTGTGTATTAATCATCACTGCATGCTGTGGTATTCTGTTTTTTTGTTTTTTTGTTTTTTTTTTTTCAGATTTATTTATTATGTATACAGTGTTCTGCCTGCATGTATTCCTGCAGGCCATAAGAGGTCACCAGATCTCATTACAGATGTTTGTGAGCCACCATGTGGTTGCTGGGAATTGAACTTGGGACCTCTGGAAGAGCAGCCAGTGCTCTTAACCTCTGAGCCGTGTGTCCAGCCTCTAGGAGTGCCTTCTGTAAGATATTTTAGTTTCATGGAGGAAATAGAAACAGGTTTGATAGATTAGGACTCAAGATAACTTCCTGAAGCACATGTATTTTTATAGTCTAAATAACAATAAATTAATGATGATGTTCTGTAATTCTTGAAAGAATTCTAGATCGAAGTTTTTGGATCTCAGCAGTATGTATACTTTTTGTGGGATGGGGGTTTCAAGACAGGGTTTCTCTGTGTAACAGCCCTGGCTGTCCTGGGACTGGCTTTGTAGACCCAGGCTGACCTCGAACTCAGAGATCTGCCTGCCTCTGCCTCCCAAGAGCTGGGATTAAAGGCGTGCACCACCATGCCCAGCTTCTCTTAAATTTTTAAATGTCACACCTGTTGTCTCAACGTTGAAGTGGTCAGAGCAAAAAGGAAAGTCAGGATATAAGGTTCTCCTCTGCTAGATAGAGTTCAAGACCAGAGTCCAGTAAGTGAGACCTGCCTTGCCTTAAAAATAGTTTCAAACACAGAAGAGGTAGCACCTGGAGAGCTATACTTCATACATTAAGGTCTGTAAAAAGCTTTACAACACTGTGACAAAAATTATTTTCTAAGCCCAGAAAGTAACTCAGTGGGTAAGGGCACCTGCTGCCAAGGTTGACAGCCCGAGTCTCCTCCCTGAGACCCACGTGTTAGAGAGAACTGAATGTTTTCATGTTTCTCTTTGATCTCTATACCAGTTCTGTGCCTGGACATACTCTCACACCACAAATTATAAACCAAGTGGATTTTAGAAAATGTGGCACTGGAAATTGAATTGTGAATACAGAGAAATGAAGAAAGAGGCTTGCTCATTAGGTCCCATCCCCTGGCCTGCACTAGCCCCAGGGCTTGTGGAGGATTGTTGGAGTGGAAGGTAGAAGCTGGGCCCAGCTGCTGTTGTTGCTTAGATCCTTTATGATTCTAGAAATAATTGACTTCACATACTGCAGAAAGTGGTTACTTCCACTGTTTTTTTTTTTTCCTCTTTCATCTTCAGGCGTTTTGGGTATTTGAAACAATCTCACTATGTCACCTGGCTGGCCTAGAACTTGATAGATAGGATAAGAGCCAGCTGTATTTATACATATTTGTGCAGAGCAGCCATTACTTTGGTGTTTAGTCATTTACTAATTTGGCATGCATGATTTACTGTAGTTATACATAGGTGGTCACATACTTTACTCATTAGTTTTGTTTCTTTAACCTGTTCTTTGGTCAGTCCCTTGGTTGCCAATGTTAAAAGTTGCTCTCAACTTGTTATCTTAGCTCTTGAGAGGCTGAGGCAGGAGGTACTATCAGGTTGAGGTTAATCTGGGGTACATAGTGAGTTTCCAGGCACAACAGAGCTATATATCAAGACCTTGTCTGAAAATAAACCAAGCAAGTTAAATCTCCGTAAACCATCACCCTCCCAGCCCCTAATTAGAGAACAGAAGTTATTGTGCACCTTTTCTTCATTAAACCCTCAGGTTCTTTATATTTTTCTTCCAGAAAACTGATGCTTCTCAGGAGGCAGAGGTAAGAGCACTGTGGAGTTGGAAGGACACTTGTTAAAGGTTTCAGGTATGGGTAGGTGTGCCTGCTGGCCGAAGCCTCTAATGGCCACAGTCTGACCCCAGCCCTGTTTCCTCGATTAGCCATAGTGGGAGATACAGTGACAGTAGGGACTTTGTAAAAGAAGATGAAATGGCCATACTTGCCAATATGTTCTTATGATCAATGCTGAGAATGCTAAGAAATGGTTGTATTTTCAGGAAAGAAATTTGAACTCCCTTATTATTATGGGAAAATTATTATGGGAAAACTTTTTTTGAAAAATCATTCTTATTTCAGAACTTGAAAATAAATTTTAATTCAGTACCTCATAATCAAGTGTTTTCACACAGGCTAAAGCAAACTGCCGAGTAAGCATCGCAGCACTGAATACTTTAGCAGGCTACATTGACTGGGTGTCTTTGAATTACATTGTTGCTGAAAACTGTAAACTGCTGGAGACACTGTGCCTGCTTCTCAATGAACAGGAACTGCAGTTGGGAGCTGCTGAGTGTCTTCTCATTGCAGTCAGCAGAAAAGTAAGTAACCACTTGATGTTAATGACTTGTGAAAGAAAGGGTCTATTTTTGTTTATGGTTCAAGAGGGATGAGAAAGTCCATGCCACCTGGCATGGTGACAGGAACAGGAAGCTGAAAGAGAACTAGAAAAAAAAGGAAAGGCTATACTCTGAAAGACACCCCCATCTTCACCCCCCACCATTGACACTACTTCCTACAGCAAGACTATACCTCCTAAAGGTTCCACATCCTCCACCAAACAGTGCCACTGCAACCAAGTGTTCAGATACCTGAGTACATTCTCATTCAAACCACCATGTATTAAACCCTGTTCAGCTGTGTGTCATCTCGTTCAAAGGGTTGGGGATTTTATCCCTTTAGTCCAACTTACTTGCTGCCTTCGATGATGCCTTTAGACAAAAGTTTGCAACATTGAAATGTTGGACTCATTTGCATAATATATGAAAATTTATTAGGCTAGTGGGTCCTTGAAGTAGCCATGATTCTTGTCACTTTATATTTAATTAAAGTAGTATTAAACTTTAAAGTTCACTGTGATGTCAGAGGTATAGAAGATTACAAGCTGTATAAGGGTTTTTTGTTTTGTTTTTGTACTATATATAGTTAGTGTGTATGACAGTGTTTTCCTAAAATTGGGTCCAGGGCAAGCTGGATGACCGGAAACCCTTGATGATCTTATTTGGAGATGTTGCTATGCATTATATTCTCTCTGCTGCACAGTGAGTCTTTGCCTTTCAATATATTGTGGGTTTTTTTTTTTTATTGTTGTTGTTTTGTTTTCATTTAATGTGTAGTGTGTGTATAGATGGTGATTTGTGTGTGGAGGTCGGAGGTCGATATTGGTATGTGTCCTCCTGTATTCCTGTGCACTTTATTTTTTTGAGACAGCATTTCACTGAACCTGGAACTCACTCACTGGCTAGACTAGCTGGCCAATAAGCTCTAAAGTCTGTCTGTTTTCATTCCACTTGCACTAGCGTTACAAGTACACATCCAGCTTTTACAGATGTACCGGAGAGTCAAATTCTGATCCTCATACAGGGGCAGACACTATTGGTACTATCCCCCAGCCCTTAGTTTAGGTGGTGAGTTTTTTTTTTTTTTTTTTTTTTAACAAAGTTTTTTTTTTTTAAAGATTTTATTTATTTATTATATAGATATATAACATTCTGCTTCCATGTATTCTGCACACCAGAAGAGGGCACCAGATCTCATAACAGATGGTTGTGAGCCACCATGTGGTTGCTGGGAATTGAACTCAGGACCTCTGGAAGAGCAGTCAGTGCTCTTAACCTCTGAGCCATCTCTCCAGCCCAGGTGGTAGGTTTTTTGTTTGTTTGTTTTTTGCTTATTTTAATGCAAAGGACTGAATGCCAAGCTTTGTACAAGCTGAGAAAGCCCTTTCCCTGACAGCCACCTGGCGGCACGGTACGGGCTACATGTTCATTTGTTTGTTTATTAGTGGCATTTCAAGACAGGGCTTCTCTGCCTCTTGAGTGCTGGGATAAAAGGGGTGTGCCATAACTAACCAGCTTTTTTGTTTGTTTACTTTTTATGGAGAATAGGTTTTTTTCATAGACTATGTTTTAACCAGTTTCCTTTCCCTTAAGTCCTCCCAAATCCTCTCTCCTACAGTATGTTTTTTCCTGCCTTCAGTTTTTTTGTTTGTTTTTACATTTTGTGTGCCTGTGTTTGGTGGGAGTGGGTGGAGAGGGAGAATCAATGAATGAATGAATGAATGAATGAATGAATGAATGAATGAATGAGAATATGATCCAACTCTCTGGACCCACCCTGTTTTTGATGCTTTCATCTGAGTCCAAAGACCAGTATGAAAAAGGGGGTAAGAAGTAAGATGTGTTACTTGTGTTCTCTGACTGGGGCATGAAGCCTGGCTTACTTTGTTAGGAAGAATGCATCTGTTTAAGGAACCCTGTTACAGGAATAAACACATCTTTGGCTTTCACTTTGGTTCCTGCTCCTAAGGCCCATCTCTTCAACCTGTTGCAACTGTGATATATTCACAGAGGTGTCCCTACATGTGTTTCTTCAGTTGGTACACACCACACCTACACAGTTAAAAAAGCTGTGATTCCAAATAGACAGGCTGCACGGCCTGCAAGGAAGCCATCACTCCACACTGTCTTTCTGCATACCTCCAGTCTCTGGTTTTCCCTGAGGCCTGTGTTTTCTCATCCTCCCCTGCCTCCGGGTCTCAGTTACTGCTTCTGCAACTCACATGAGTTGTTATGCTGTTAGTGTGAGTAATCTTACTTGTCTCAGGCTAATTTTCACCTCCAAAAAAAATTTTAAAATGAGCCCTGCAGTGGTCGAACACACCTATAATCCCAGCACTCAGGGACCTGAGGTAGGCAGATCTCTATGAGTCGGAGGCCAGCCTGGTCTATAAAGCTACACAGAGAAACCCTGTCCCTGTCCCGAAAAAAAAAAAAAAAAAAAAAAAAAAAAAAAAAATTAAAATTCAGTCAGTGTGAGACAATTTTTGTTTTTCTTTTCTTTTTTTTTTTTTTTTTTTTTTTTTTTTTTTTTTTTGAGTCAGGGTTTCACTATGTAGCCCTGGCTGTCCTGAAACTCAGTACATAGACCAGGCTGGCTGAGAAATGCCAGTCTCTGCTAGGGCTAAAGATATGTACCACCATGCTTGACCAAAAAAAATTTTTATTATATTTATCTCTTTATTTTCATGGAAGTATACACAGGCACACATTACAGTATGTATTTGATTAGAGAATAATTTATGGGAGCCAATTTTCTCCTACCACCCCATGGGTCCCAGGAATTGAGCTCAACTCTTTGGGCTTGGAGGCAAGTGCCTCTACCTGCTAAGCCATCTGACTGGCCGAAGACATTAAATTTTTTTATTATATCCATTTTTGGTTCCTGGTATAAGGAATTGTTACATTCATACCCTGTTTCCTAATGCTGAGAATCTCTGCAAGGCCTCCCTGTTTCTCAGCTGGGATCAAAGGCAAGCGTCACGATGCTGACTAGTTGAATTGCTTGTTTGTGTGCTTGTTTTTTGAGACAGTCTCTCTGTACATCCCTGGCTATCCTGCTCAGTATATAGGCCAGGCTAACCTTGAACTCACAGAGATCCACCTCTGTGCCACCACGACTGGCCTGTTATTTTTTTGACCTTAGTAAACACCAGGATTGTATTGGTGAGACACAGGCAGTGGAACTTGTACCTGGTGGACTTGATGCTTCTGTTGACTTGTAACTAATTGCAATTCTCTCCCCGAACAGGACTGCTGATGGAGGAGGCTTGGTAGAAAAGCACTACCTCTTCCTGAAGAGACTTTGTCAGGTGTTATGCGCACTGGGCAATCTGCTATGTGCACTGCTGGTGAGCAAGTGTGCTCTGGAGAGCATGGGGCTGCTTGGGGAATCGTTTACTTAGAAACCATGTAAGCACTTTGCCACTTCACTGATGTTAGTTGATGAGGCATTGCTCTACCAGTTTTTTCTATGATTCTATAAAGTAAATGATCTTCAGTAAAAAGGTGGGCATGGTATAGGTTGGTGTTGTGGGTTTTTTAATGTTGTTGTTTGTTGGTGGTGGTTTTGCCTGTTTGTTGACATAGAATCTCACTATGTAGCCCTGGCTGGCCTGGGACTCACAGAGCTCCATCTGCCTCTGTCTCCCAGAGCTGGGACTGAAGATGATGATAACCACCTGACTTGAATGGGTATTTATTAGGTCCAGTCTCATATATAAAAAGAACAGGTGTGATGAAATAATTTTCTCTTTTCTTTCTTTTTGGTTTTTCCAGACAAGGTTGTTATGTGTAGCAGCCCTGGCTGTCCTGGAACTCCCTCTGTAGACCAGGCTGGGCTCTAATTCATAGAGATCCTCCTGCCTCTGCCTCTGCCTTTGCCTCTGCCTCATCAGTGCTGGAAGTAAAGGCGTGCACCACCACTTCTGGGCTAATACTGTTTTTTAATAAACTTTGTTTTTAATTTCATAAGACAGTATCTCTTTGTAGTTTAGTTTGTTCTTAAACTCCCCATGCTTCTGCCTCAGCTTTCCTAGTGTTATGATAACAGGCTTATACCAATACATCTAGCCTTCAAAATGTTATTTCAGTTGTTTGTTACTCATTCTTCCCAACTTCCCTGAGCTGTCTCCCTTCAGCTGCTTGCTACTCAGTACCATTAATGTGGTCTTTTTCTTTTATAGGGTTTAGATGCTAGTATACAAACACCAGCAAACTTTGGAAAGTACCTGGAATCTTTTCTTGCTTTCACAACCCATCCAAGTCAGGTAAACTTTATACAAATAACAAACTTACTATGGTCAACCCATGTCAAGTTTTGTGTCCTTGAGTGTTTCCTATCATGTACGAATGTCCACTGGACCTAAGGAGTGATTCCTAAGGGCCTGATAGAGACTCAGTGGGTAAGAAGCACTTGCTACATTGACAGGAGAGAGAACCAATGTCTGAAAGTTGACCTGTGACCTCTGGCTAACACACAGAGCCACACACAATAATAAATAAACAATTTAAAAAAGAATTTTTGGGTCTATTTCTCGAGCACATAATGTCTTTGTCAGCAGGTTTCCCTGTAGGTGGCTTTCTGATTATTCTCTATGAGATGGGTTTGTGTCCCAGGTTATTTGAACAAGAAAAAAAATTAAATCCAAAGATTTAGTGAATTGTGTTACTTTGGTATCAATTACATTCAAGATTTTTCTTGTCAGGCGTTGGTGGCACACACCTTTAATCCCAGCACTCCGGAGGCAGAGGTAGGCAGATCTCTGTGAGTTCGAGGCCAGCCTGGTCTCCAGAGCGAGTGCCAGGATAGGCTCCAAAGCTACACAGAGAAACCCTGTCTCGAAAAACAAACAAACAAACAAACAAAAAAACAAGATTTTTCTTTTGTCGCTTTGTGATCCTAGTACCCTTGTGAACACAGAAAGGGTTAAGTAATGTCCTGACATGCTCCTGGGCTCACACCTGACTCAATGCCTCTCTTACTGTCATTATCCAGTCATCAATGGCTGATGTACTGCAGAAGTGATTGCAAAATGTAGAGATTTTCTCATGGAAAATGGTTGCTGATAACTGCTAGGCTCCAGAAATATCTAAACTTTAAACTAAGCTGTATTGGTTTTTATTTTGCTTTAGTTTCTACGCTCTTCAACACATATGACCTGGGGAGCCCTCTTCAGGCATGAGATTTTATCCCGTGATCCAGCACTGTTAGCAATAATACCAAAATATCTTCGTGCATCTATGACCAACTCAGTTAAGGTAAGTAATGGAAAACCTAAATTGCAGAGCGTTGGTGAGTAGACATAGATAAGACTTTGATTGGCATCATTGCATGTCTTTAAATCCTTTAAACCCTTCTTTAAAAAGAGAGTTGTTTTTTGTTGTTGTTGTTGTTTGTTTTTTTTTGGTTTTTTGTTTTTTTTTTTTTTTTTTTGGTTTTTTGTTTTTCAAGACAGGGTTTCTCTGTGGCTTTGGAGGCTGTCCTGGAACTAGTTCTTGTAGACCAGGCTGGTGTTGAACTCACAGAGATCCGCCTGCCTCTGCCTCCCGAGTGCTGGGATTAAAGGCGTGCAACACCAATGCCCGGTGAGAGTTTCTTTTTTTAATAAAAAAATAATTTAACTTACTTTATGTGCATTGATGTAAAGGTGTCAGATCTCCTGGAACTGACGTTACAGACTTGTGAGCTGCCATGTGGGTGCTGGGAATTGAGCTAGCTCTCCAGCCCAGAGAGTTTTCTTATTGAGGAAGAAAACGGTTAAGAATAATCATTGTACCTGTTCTTCTTTTATTTAAAACACTTAAGTATGAAGTATGGAGAGAAGTGCTAAGAAAAGACCAGGGCCATGAGCTGATTGCTGCTTAGGAATCAAAAGCAGATGTAGCAGAATATTTTGGAAATACAGGAGGATGGATTCTAAGATGGAGTAATATCTGAGGATGGTCTCTGAATGTCATTTGCCAGTTGGGAAAGCATGTGAGGAGTGAGCGTAGCAGCTGTGATTGCTCCCCCTTCAGAGACTTGTTCTCAGGTCTGCTTAGAGCTGCCCTAGCAGGACGTCCTCTTCTCCTCCTCCCCTCTCTCCTGCTGCCGGCTCTCCTTTCCTTCCAGGGCTTTGTACATGCTGGACAACGCCACACTCATGCATACAAACACACTCCAGCCCTCATCTAAAGTTGTAAAGTCAGAGTGGGATGATTACTTACTTTTTTATGTACATTAGTGTTTTGCCACGGAACTGGAGTTACAGACAATTGTGAGCTGCCATGAGGGTGCTGTGAATTGAACTTGGGTCCTCTGGAAGAGCATTCAGTGCTCTTAACCACCGAGCCATCTCTCTATCCGCTAGTAGGTTCACTCTTATCCCCCACCCCACTGATTGTCTTTCTCATTCCAGATGGGCTTTCCTTCTAAGACAGACAGCCCCAGCTGTGAATATTCTCGATTTGATTTTGATAGTGATGAGGACTTCAATGCTTTCTTCAATTGTAAGTGCCTGAAAATTCCTTCCGGTACTCTCAGAAAGGCATCTACTGCTGTAATCATGGGTGTGACACATCTCTTAGGTTCCAGATTCCTACTGCAGAAGCATGCTGGCACCACATGTCAGCACTGTGTATTCTATGCTGTGTGTTGTGTTATTGTTTGTACTGTCATCCCCACATGTTGGCATGGTGTATTCTGTGCCCAGGAATTGTATTCATCCTTTCCACCACCATCCCATGTTGTACCTTTTAAGAAAGAAGGTTGTTCTCCCCAGCAGCCAGACCATCTTTCATCCTGTCTAGCCGCTCCTTTTACTTTCAGTAGAAATAGTAAACCAAGGTTAGTTTGCTGGTTACAGGATGGCAAGACATTTTCAGAGGTAATTTATTTTTTTATGTTTTCAGGATCATTAATTCAAGAACCGTCTAATGAGCCACTGTTGGATCTAGAACATGAGTGTGCAAACTAGTCCCCGAAGCTGAATAAATGAATAGCTGCTCTGTACTGTGCCAGGTGTTGATTTGTGTCTATTTTCTTGCCAGCCTCCCGAGCCCAGCAAGGAGAGGTGTTGAGATGTGTGTGTCGCTTGGATCCTAAGGCTAGCTTCCAGATGGCTGCAGAGTGGCTCAAGTACCAGCTGTTGGCTCCTATTGACACAGGACCTGTGAACTGTTAGTTTTGTGCCTTTTGTCTTTTATTGCTAAATGTACAATAGCTATGTACAATGTACAGCTAAAGCTGTACAAAACCTATACATAAGAGATAAGCCAGAGTTACATGTCAGAGCTGGATGTTAATACTGTTAAAAACCAGAGGAAAAGACAGATAATACTAAGTATGTGGCTTTTGTTTAGATTAGGATGAAGCCACCATGTCCCTATCAGCTTTGTCTTTGTTTTTCTCTTCTTTTTTTTTTTTTTTTTTAAGATTTTTATTTATTATGTATGCAGTCTTCTGCCTGCACTCCAGCAGAGGGCGCGAGATCTCATCCAAGCTGGTTCTTAGCCACCATGTGGTTTTCGGGAATTGAACTCAGGACCTCTGAAAGAACAGTCAGTGCTCTTAACCGCTGAGCCATCTCTCCAGCCCTGTTTTTCTCTTCTAATAGCATCAACAGTTGTTGGTTTTATTGTTTTCCTTCAGGGACATCATTAATCAAACTGCATGTCTAGTCCTAACTCTTGCTTCAACCAGGTGCCAATATATAGCGTTAGCACTAAATTCAGGAAGAACCTCTGGTTAGACATAGCAGGGTCAATTCAGGGACTTACTCATCAAGCCCTCAGAACCTGTGGTCAGTCTCACTTCACATCAAACTGAAATTCCTGCACCATGCAAGAGCTCCAGTTCAACTTGTGGCTAGTACATTTGCTTGGTGGGTAGGGTTAATCAAGCAGGAGAGGTGACATACAAGTACATGTCATGCCAGTATGATGGTCAGGAAGGGCACTGAAGGTGAGCTAACCTGACTATGTGAGGCAGCGCTATATGGAGGCTGACCTTCAACTATTTGTCTCTATTGGTGGCTTCTTCCTGGGTCCTCTGTTTTGGTGATATGTATGAACTTGGACCCAACCACATTTCTCTAGATGTAGTTCTGAGAATTGCTATGAGGCTACTGGATGTGAAGCAGCATTTTATAGCTTAAGTAATTTCCTTGTTGGACGAATTGTTCTTTTATTTTTTCTGTTGTTGGTATTGGGGTGTGTGTCTGCGAATGCTTACATATATGTGTTTTAAACAGAGTCTCTTTGTGTAACCTAGGCTTGCCTAGAACTCTGGGTAGCCTAAGCTGGTCTCAGACTCAACTGCTCTCATCCCTTACCCTCGGCACTGCTAAACCCCAAGGGATAGATGCACCCAGGACCTTGTACATTCATGCTAAGCAAGACCACTGCTTCTGAGCAACAGCCCAGCTTGTAATAATTCTTTATGACCTCAAATAGTTTAATTATTTGGTGTCTCCTAGATTGCCATCTAACAAGGGCAGCAATTAATAGTTTTCAAATGCTTTGTAACCCACATTTACTTACTTGCATGTTCTCAACAGACAGAGCCCATGGAAACAGGTGGGGGGAGCGTAGCCACCTTCTCAGTCCTCATAATTAGTGCTGTCAGATCTCCCTGCTCTTTTATTTTTAAAATGACCAGGCGGTCTTTGAGCCTCTGGTTGTGTCTTTGTGTTCTACCACACTGATAAGTGTTTGCATGTGTGTTTCAAAAGCGTGTTCTACAGGTGGAACTGGAGAGGGCGGCTACTGCACCATCTTCTCGTCATCATATGTGCAGTGGGAGGCCATGACTTTCTTTTTGGAAAGTGTGATCAACCAGATGTTTCGAACAATAGACAAAGAAGTAAGTCTATTGAATAATTTTTGATCTTGTGTCAACTGGTAGGTGGATGGGGAAATCTGTGACTATGCATCTTACAAAAGAGAAAACAGATTTAGAGAGGTTAAATACATACTCAAATTCAAATGCAATAAATGGTCAAGCTTCAGCATTTAGTGTCCATTGTGAGGTGATATGGTAAACCTGATTACCACAGGAGCCACATGGAGCTAGGACGGTGACAGAAATGTGATCATTTGAGGAGGTACTCTTCATAAGGCAGCTTTCTTGGTTATAGCAAATAAAGCTTAGTGTTTGTGCTGGGTGGCCATTGTCCTCCCCAGAATATTAATTGATAGATAGGCTTGTCTTGCTATAATTCTTGTCATCTGTTAGAACATTACCTTAGCTGTAACTGACTGGATAGCAGCATATGCTATATTGTCCATATTAATCAAAATTAAATCACTGGGAGTTTGGAAGTGATTGCCCTTTTAAATTGGATCTCAGGGTGACTAACGTCACCTGCTTTTCAATTAGAAATGAAGACACTCTTTTGGCCCATTATGTAGCAAAACCTACTGGAATTCTGCAGTTTTTTTACAGGTTAGGTTATACTTATTTATATGAATAAGTGTGTTGCAGGGTGGTGGTAGCACATGCCTTTAATCCCAGCACTTGGGAGGCAGGCGGATCTGTGAATTCAAGGCCAGCCTGGTCTACAGATTGAGTCCTGGACAGTCAGGGCTATTACACAGGGAAACCCTGTCTTCGGAATAAGTGTAGAACATCAAGAAAACCACTTATCAAACAAGGGAAAACAATCCTGCTATCTCCCTTTCTGTTTAAATCAAGACACCTCCAGTGGGCATATAAACGTGGGCCTGATCTTGCTTGGAAGCAGGAGATAGACTTCTCAGAGTTTGTCAATTTCTGTCCTAAGTATAAAAAGTGTTTGAGGACAGGTGCCTGTGGGTTGTGGCTGGATTTTATAGTGATAGACTTCTCCGAGTTTGTCAGTCTGTGTCGTAAGTACAAATGTGTTTGAGGACAGTTGCCTATGGGTGTGGCTGATTTTGTAATGGGCCCTTCATTTTCTTCTCACTATATTGCTGATGATTTAATCTTGGGCCTTGAATGTGACCTTTTGTTTGTTTTTGTTTTTCTGTTTGTTTTTCGACAGGGATTTTTCTGTGTAACAGCACTAGCTGTCCTGGAACTCATTCTGTAGACAAGGCTGGCCTTGAACTCACAGAGATCCTCCTGTCTCTGCCTCCTGAGTGCTGGGATCAAAGGTGTGCACCACCACTGCCTAGCACAATTTTTTAAATAAAGCACGACAGTGATTTAGACTTTAATGATTAAAAGCAGTATAAGCTGGACCTCATAGTACAGGTTTATAATCCCAGCGACATGGGAAGCTAAGGCCAGGTTGGACTAACTGAAACTGTCTAAGACCCAAAGTACAGGCAGTGAGGGGGAGAACTGAGGTTGAGCCCCTGATGGAGCATTGTCCTACTATACATGAGGCTCTGGCTGCGGTTCCCAGCAACACACAAAACTACTTGTGCATGCAGTGTGTCCAGTCACATGTGCTAACTGGTGTAAAGAAAATGCAGTGGTTGTGGTGGTCCTTGATTTGTGGCCCTATTGACTGCTTTCTCCTGTTTGTCATAGGAAGTCCCGATTCATGATGGGATAGAGCTGCTGCAGATGGTTTTGAACTTTGAGATGAAGGATCCCCTCATCCTGTCCTGTGTCCTCACCAATGTCTCAGCTCTCTTCCCATTTGTCACATACAAACCTGAGTTCCTGCCCCATGTCTTCTCTAAGGTAGAGCCCTGTCTTCTTTGTAAATTTTATTTTAAATCATGAGTCACCTTTTGTACTTGTTTGAAGTCTGTATTATAAACTGGTCAAGAGGCAGACATAGGTGTTCATTCATTCATTAGATAATTTACTCGGTACTTCCTGTGGATCAGGCACTGTGCTAGTACCTATCATTCAGACCATTGTGGGGAAGACGCATGAACAGGCATTGTACCTGCCTATGTGGTACGGCAACGAATACTCTTTGATGCTACGGAACAGAAAGGAGAGCTAAGGAAGGTTTCCAAGTGTGCATTGATTGTGAGAGGCAGGGACAGCATGGATAATTTTTCAAGTTTCTGGTTTAGTGATTCAGTTCATCTGAAGTTAATATTAAACATTAAAATTAAGACAGCTCTTAATATTAGTGATTGGAGTTTACATGTCTAAAGTTTATGGGGTGATGAGATAAAATTAAGGCATTATCCCAAGACTATGAGTGTAGGGTGTCTGGATGATGGTCAGGAACACTTGCTGTTCTCACAAGGGATGAGAGTTCAGTTCCCAGCACCCACATTGTTGCTCACAACCACCTGCTCACTTCAGCTCCAGAGAAACTTTACACTCTTGTATTGGTCTCAGGTACCACAGATGCATATGATGTGGGCAGAACACTTAGACATATAAATGAATAAATAAATGTAGAAGCCAGAGAAAAGGCACTAGTCATTTAGCTATGGGAAAGTCTGTAAGTATCAGCATCAGTGGAGAGTAGCACAGAGGATAAGAAACCTCAGCCTGCCCATGCTAGAATGGAGAGCAAGACAATGCTGTGCCCACACCAGCTGTAACAGAAGCTCACTGAGTTGGAGAAGCCCATGGGTTTCTTGAATTGCCCTTGGGCCAGTATACTTCTACTGTGAAGGCTAAGGAAACACCCTCCCTGCTTCAATGAAGGAGTAGAGGGGCAGTTAAAAATGGACTATGTCTATTCTTAATTGAAATAGAAAAGAGGCATGTCCTTGCCTGAGCCATAGGTGTTGACATAGACTGATCAGTCTGAGAATCCCCACTTTCTCCTTTATAAATGTTGCCAGGGGCTCTCTGGCCTCTCATAGGGTCCTCTGAGAACAGAACTTCTGAAGTCTTGTGACACCAATGGAAAGCTTCCCTCCACCTCCACTGCCACCAGATTGATGCCAAAAATTGAGAATTCATGTTCATTTAAAAACACAGGAGTGAACATTTCTTTTTTTCCTCCCCTCAGCTATTTTCATCTGTTACTTTTGAAACTGTTGGAGAAAGTAAGGTAACAACATTTTTTCTGTTTTATTTTGGGTTATTTTTTGCAGCAGGGTCTTCTTGTGCATCTGAGGCTGACCTTACACTCTGCCTTCTCACTCTGCCTCACATGCTAGGACTACAGGCATATGCTGTCATGCCCAGCGGAGAACTATTCATTAAACTCTCAGATTCTTATTCTTGTAATTTTAGCTATGAATACCTCAGACTCATTATTAATCTTGATTTTTATGTGTATGGAAGGGTTAGGAAAGCATATAGAGACACATGGTGTTTTTCTGGGGGCATCCTAGAACAAATCTGAACACACAGGTTCATAGAGACCATGACTGTCACTTCATTTTAACCTGAGATAGATATAGATTTTGAATCTGCTGTCATGTGGTTTTCAGCTACATTAATGAGTTTCATTGAATTATCTCTGCATTTGGGGAATGTCTCTCTAGGCTCCCAGGAGTCGTGCAGTGAGGAACGTGCGGAGACATGCTTGTTCCTCCATCAACAAGATGTGCCGGGACTACCCTGATCTTGTTCTGGTAAGCTGCTGGCCCCTGCTGTGTCACCAGAGTCCTTTGTGACTGCTGCTTTCTTCCTTTTAGCTAGAACAGTGTTCTCAACCTTCCTAATGCTCTGACCGTTTAATATACTTCCTCATGTTGTGGTGACCCCAACTATAAAATTATTTTCGTTATTACTTCATGACTGTGATTTTGCTACTGTTAGGAATCGTAATGTGAATATCTGATATGCAGGATATCTGTTAGGTGACCCCCAAAGGGGTTGTGACCCACAAGTGAGAACCACTGACCTCATGATACAGCTTAAAATTTGATGAACAGTTCTTTTCTGTGTGAGTTTATCTTTTCTGAGTTTATCCCTCTAAATGAACACCCTCTTACTCTGTGATGCTTTCAATTCCTATTGTACATGGTTGTCTGATTTTGAGAGGTGCCAGATACAGATTTCAGTAGTTTCTGTGAGGTTCTTTAAAAAGTTAACATTAGCCCACATAAAAAGATTACTGTAAAATTGCTTCTCTGAATACATAGTAGCTGTTTCTGTGTATAAGCAATAGATCCGACTTTTATGGAAGATACAGTAACACTGATGTAGAAAAGTGCCAGACTCAGCTGCCCTTGGCCTGTCTCCTTACTATTCAGACAGCGACAGACATGACAAAATTACATAGGCCTGATTCTCCCAGACTGTCTTGGTTTTTTCTGGCATCCTTGAGTGGCCATTTCCCTGAAAATCAGGCCTCTTTTCTTTGTGATACGCAGCCCAATTTTGACATGCTTTATAGCCATGTGAAACAACTCCTCTCGAATGAGCTACTCCTAACCCAGATGGAGAAGAGTGCCCTCATGGAAGCCCTGGTTCTCATTAGCAACCAGTTTAAGAATTACGAGCGACAGAAGCTATTCTTAGAAGAGCTGATGGCACCAATGGTCAACATCTGGCTTTCTGAAGAAATGTGCAGGTATAGGAGGTCTTGGGGAGCACTTGCACTTGGGTAGAACTGGTCTACTTCTAGCTGTGCGGGGGATACACCGCACTGTCAATGATACCTTGAACTCTCTGAACATTTAATCTCCTCTCTGAAAATGTCACCTTGCTCTATGGAGGTGAGGTAGGGAGGGGGTGGGCAAAGATGGCTAGCATAAAGAGTGTAAAGCTATATGATATTTGCAGTGTGGCCTCAACATCTTTGTAAAAATAATCAAGGTGGGGGGGCGGTTGGGGATTTAGCTCAATGGTAGAGTACTTGCCTCCAAAGCACAAGGCCCTGGGTTCAGTCCTCAGCTCCGGAAAAAAAAAGAATATAAACACTTATTATGTTGTAAAGACAATTATGTTGCCAGATGGTGGTGGCACACGCCTTTGGTCCCAGCACTCGGGAGGCAGAGGCAGGCAGATCTCTGTGAGTTCCAGACCAGCCTGGTCTACAGAAGAAAAGAAATAACCACAGTGGACCCTGGTACCTGTGTTTCCCACATAGTAGAGGACCTGTTTATTTTGTCAACTTCTTAATTTGTAAAATATATAGTGATATTTGGGAGTAGGAATGATGTTTGTAATCTAATAATCTGTTAGCTTTTTAATTTGGTTTCTTGAGACAGAGTCTCCTGTAACCCAGGCTGACCTTTTGGTAATCAAAGATCCCAGGAGGACCTTCAGCTCCTGATCCTCATTGTCCTCTTCCTCTCAAATGCTGGTGTTTCAAACCTGTGGTAGTCATGCTTAGTGGAGGAAGTTGTCCTTCCTTAAAGTCATGATACAGGGAAGCTAAGGTAGTGCATGCCTTTAGTTCCAGCAGAAGTCTCTGAGTTCGAGGCCTACCTTATCTACATAGTAAATGCCAGGCCAGCTAGACCCTGTCTCAGAGGAGAAAAAAAAAAAATCTGGGAGTCTCAAGATGTTAAAAGAGCACAAGGCTCAGGTTCATCCATTTCCAAGTGTTACATGGTGTCTCACAACAATCTGCACTTCCAGTCCCAAGGAATCCAGTGTCCTTTACTGACCTCTGCAGTACCAGAAACACTTGTGCACAGACATAGGTGCAAGCAAACACTCCAAAAATATATTTTTTAAAGATTTTATTTATTTATTATGCATACAATATTATCCATTTATATCTGCACACCAGAAGAGGGCACCAGATCTCATTATAGATGGTTGTGAGACACCATGTGGTTGCTGAGAATTGAACTCAGGACCTCTGGAAGAGCAGTCAGTGCTCTTAACCTCTGAGCCATCTCTCCAGCCCCCCAAAATATATTTTTTAAATGATGGTGTAGGTGCTGGAGGGATGGCTCAGTGGGTATGAGGCCTTAACTGCTTTTCCAGACGACCAGAGTTCAGCGCTAAAGACAGCGGGTTGACCTGTTCACAGCTGCCGTAACTAGCTCCAGGTGGCCAGTGGCCTCCACCTGCGCTCACATAAACATACCCACACATGTAACATGACCTAACTTTTCCTCCCCCTCCTTCAGAGTGCTCAAAGACATTGATGCCTTCATTGCCTATGTTGGAGCCGATCTGAAAGGCTGTGACCCAGCTGTGGAGGATCCATGTTGCGCAAACCGTGCTCGAGTAAGACTGCTAAGACTGCTGGGAATGGAAAGTTGCACTGGCCATGGGCGGGAGTTAGGTTGTTGCCATTTATCAAGTCTCTCAGATTTGTTTTGTCTGTACTGGTGAAGAGACCCAGGATTTCCTCCTGCCCTAAGCTTCTCCTTTCTTTTCTTCTTTAGTCTTGAATTCTTGAGTTAGTTCCCACAGCAGAGCAGATGGTCTTTTCTATGAAGTCATTATTTTGGCTTTAAGGATCCCTAAGTAGCTTGGAAGACTGGAGGTGTAATGAGGAAGTAGGTCAGAGCTTGGTTGCAGGGTGAGTTCTCCCTGCCATTGCTTTCTGGCATGTGAAGGCCTAAGGAATGTCCAGGCCTTGAAAACCTGAGGCTTTCCAGTGCAAGGGTACTCAGATACGCCACTGTGCTGAAAGCCACATGAACAGCCTGGCATGAGGGGTGGGGGTTATGATGCAAGCTCTGGAGTCCCAGATGGAGGGTCAAAGGTAAAAATGACAGTTTAAACATGTTGGTGGTAGAGCTCATCCAAGCCACCCTCTAGACCCCTTAATGAAAAGGAAGCCTCAGAGCTACCACTGGTCCTGAAAATGGCAGTGAGAAGACCCCTCTTGGACTGGACCATAACAAAAAGGATAGGAATCTTGCTGGGGTGGGAGACACAGAGGCTTCTTCCTCTCTCTGCCTCTGTCACTGTGCTGTCCCCATGAATATTGTCACAGTGCTTTGCCTCTTATTCCTTGCTATGTCTCTCATTCTTCTCTGTAGATAACCTTTTGTGTGCACAGCATTCTGGGGGTTTTGAGACGAACTAGCTGGCCTTCCGACATAGAAGAGGCCAGAGCAGGGGGGTTTTTGGTGGGTTACACACCCAGTGGAAATCCAATCTTCCGTAACCCCTGCACAGAGCAGGTCCTGAGACTTCTGGACAATTTGCTGGCCCTTGTAAGGTGAGTCAGAATGATTGTATTTATTTTAACCTATGAATCTCAGTGTCAACTTTTATGTCTGATCATCCTGGTGGTATGGGATTAGGTCCTGGTTCTTTTGAGAGGGGGGCTTTCTTTTTTAAAGACAGTTGCCCTCCCTGTATAAGGTGGACTCTTGGTTTTTCGAGACAGGCTTTCCTTGTGTAGCTTCCTTCGGAACCTGTCTTACAGTTGTCTCTTGTAGACCAGGCTGGACTCACAAAAGAAACCACTGCTTCTGCCTCCAAGTGCTGGGATTAATGGCTTGCGCCACCAACGCCTGGCCAAGTGCTGGGTTTAAAAGCATGTGCCACTACTGCCCAGCTAAGGTGTAGTTGATATATATATATATATATATATATATATATATATATATATATATATATATATATATATATATATATATATGGTTGGCAATAATCCCAGAATAGCATTTTCTAATCTCTGTTGTTATTTGTTTTGTGTTTTGAGACAGGGTTTCTCTGTGTAACAACCCTGGCTCTTCTAGAACTGGCTCTGCCTCCCAAGTGCTGGGATTAAGGTCATGTGCCACCACATATTCAAATGCAAGCTGTCCAGTCTAGGCTTGTTGGTTATGAGAAGTACACTTTTTGAGCTTTATAGAAGTAAAATTTGGGGAGCACTTATGACGCAGAAGCAGGCAGATCTCAGAGTTTGAGGCCAGCCTTGTCTACAAAGCAAGTTCTAGGACAAACTTCGAAGCTATACAGGGAAACCCTGTCTCGAAAAAACAAAAAAAAAAAAAAAAAAAAAAAAAAAAAAAAGCACTTCTTGGTATCTGATCTTTTGCTCAATAACATGGTGTGAGAGCCATCCAAGTTGCATCCAGTTTTAGCTGGGATATGTTTTTTCTCACTGCCTCCATGGTATTCTAATATGTAGCTATGTTGTGTCTTATTGGCTCTGATGGACTTTTGGATAGAGTTTTGATAATATACAGTGCTGTGCTTGCAATCTGGGAAAAGTCCTGATCTTTGAAATCTTGTTTGTTATACGCAACAGAGTAGAATTCCCAAATTGCAAGTTACCTATGTTTTCAGTTTTCATAGCTAGGACTCCTTTCAGGTGTGTACTGATTGTGCCCCCTGCAACTGTGTGCAGGGATGATGAAAAGTTTTTGTTTCTTTTTGTTGTTGTTGTTTCTTTGTAACAGTATCCTGCTGGCCCTTTTTGTGTGGGAGAGGGGTGCACTTATATGTACAAGTACATGCAGAAGTCAAAAACTAATGGCTGGATGTCTTTCCACATTACCTCTCTGCCTTATTCTTTGAGACAGTCTCCAACTTGAACCTAAACCTGGAAGTTTGGCAAGAATGGCTGATCAAAGAGCCCCTGGGATCTGCCTGTATCTGCTCACCTCAGTACCAGGATTATAGGCGTGTACTACCATGCCTGGTTTATACATGGGGTTTGTTTGGATCCAAGCTCAGGTCTTGGTGCTAGTATTGAAAGCACTTTACTCACCGACTCATTTCCCCAGACTCCTTTTACATTTTTTCTTTTATTGTTTTTTCGAGACAGGGTTTCTCTGTGTAGCTTTGGAGCCTATCCTGGCACTCGCTCTGGAGACCAGAGCTTTGAACTCACAGAGATCTGCCTGCCTCTGCCTCCGGAGTGCTGGGATTAAAGGCGTGCGCCACCAATGCCCGGCTTTTTTTTTTTTTTTTTTTCATCCTGTTTGGGGATAATCATTTCTATTCTTTGGGGTTTATATAACACAGGCTGGTCTCTAATTCACTGTGACCTTGAACTCTTGGTCCTCTTCCTCTACCTCCCAGGTGCTACCATACCCAGGTATAGTATATCACATACAGTCACATCACTTGAGACACTAAGGCAGCAGTCTCTTTGGGCATAAGACTTGTCCCAAAAAACAAAGCAGATAGACATGTTTTCACATGCCTTTAATACCAGCAGCGGCTTCAAAGCCAGCCTGGTCTACAAGTTCTAGGCCAGCCAAGACTGGGTACTGAGTTTTTTGTTTTTGTTTTTTTTCTTTTACAACTGAGAAAATTTTGTTCCAGAAAGCAAATTGAACAACACACGATTTTGTGTTTTCTGAGAGTCTTGCTATGTTGTCAAGTTGACCTTAAATTTATAATTTTCCTATCTTAGTGTTAGATTATTTTTCCTAGGGAGACATGATCAACTGTCAATGTTCACTCTAGATAGAGCAGAGAAACAGTTCCACCTATATCTGCATGGTGACTCATGAGTTTACTGGGTTCAGTTGGGAGCGTGGATGACTCAAAGGCAGCTTAAAAAGCAAAATGCCGGCCTAGCAGGCACCCCTGCAGCTTCTCGCACCACTCACTTCCACTGGAATGGCCTCTCCTGCCTGGAGAGTTGCATCATGGACCTTCTCATGAGCTTCCTGAGTTTTATGGGCCTTTCATAAGAGAGTTTCCACCCATATAAAATAGCTACTCGCTACTCACTCTCCTGAATTCAGACCCCAGAGTCCCCATGGTGAAATCAGAAGTTGGACGTGGCCCTGCACAACTGTACTCTCAGCTCTATTCCATAGGATGAGTGGGGCAGGATTGCTGCAAGGTCAAGGCAAGCTTGGGCTTGCATAATGAAATTCTGTCTCAATAACGCACTTGCACAAATACAGAATGAGCTCAAAGTCACCTGGGGATATTGCTCAGTAGTAGAGTGGTAAACGTGTGAGGCCTGCTCTTCATCCCTGTTCAGGCTGCAGCAGGTAAGACACTTGCTGCCAGTTCACCTGTGTTCAATTCCTAGAATCTACATGGTTCAAGGAGAGACCCAGACACCACCCACCCACCTTCCCTACCTCCCTTCTTCCCTTCATCCACCCCCCTCTCTCGCTCTCTTGTGGTTTTCAAAACAGGGTTTTCCTATTTAGCTCTGGCTGTATTGCAGCTCACTCTGTAGGAGAGAGATGCACTCTTGAACTCAGAGATCTGCCTGTCTCTACCTCCCCAGTGCTGGGATTAAAGGTATTCCCAATGCTTCCTGATGAGAACCAGATTGTTACAGGTTGTCCTCTGCCCTCCCACATGTTGTCCATGGTGGACACATGCACACACCCACATAAATAAATATAATAAACATTTATATAAACATTCATATAAAAATTTAATATAAGCTCGGTATAGTGGGAGACACCTGTAGTCCCAGCACTTGGGAAGTATATGCAGGTATATCTCTATGAGTTTGAGGCCAGACTGGTTTACAGATAAAGTTTCAGGTCAGCCAGAGCTACATGGTAAGTGAGACCCTGTATTTAAAAAAAAAAAAAAAAGACAATGCACTATGTGCCCTCACCATGACTGGAAGCTGTTCTACACTTTGGAGAGGTGTTAGTAGACATGACATTGTGCCTAAAGACACATATGAGGTGCCCTGCTGTGTATTCTACACACTGTGTGCTTGGCTATTCTTGTAGACTGACCTTTTCATTGGTCGGCCTCCAGTAAATGACACAGATTTATTATTAATCATGAAAGCCTGGACAATAGCTTAGGCTTATTTCTAACTAGCTCTAATAACTTAAATTAACCCATTTCTATTAATTTACTTTCTGCCTCATGGCTTTTTACCTCTATCCCATTTTGTGTGTCCTACTTGTTTTGTGTCTATCTGGCTTCCCAGCTTTCTGCCCCCCAAATCCTGCCTGGCTGTTGGCCTTTTAGCTTTTTATTAAACCTGTCTGAGAGATACTTCATCACAGTGTACAAAAAGATTTTTCCCCATCATTTCCCCCATTTCTTCTAAAAAAGGAAAGGTGTAACATGGTAAAACTATATACAAGGATTATACTTACAATGTTCAGTCCATTTGTATTGGTAGATTCAAACAAATACTCCATTATTTATCCTATCTTTGTGACTCCAAAGATTTGTACCTAATTTACTTCATGTCATAGCTAGTCTTCAACTTCCTCAAAGACCCCAGAAGGATATAATATTACCTGAGTAAACAGGAAGTGCAGAGCAAGCAACTTCCAAAACTATAGAAATGGCAGACATATGGCTGCATGGACAGTTACCCCAAGGTTCCTCTGCAAAGTTGGGGCATCCATCTTTGGCCTACAGACTTAGAATATCTGACAGACTATTTTTTTTTATAGGGCAGTAATTTTGAAGGACTGTTCTGCTGAACTTGGCAAAGTTCAGCAATCACTTTCCTGTGTGTCCTACAGAATTTCTGACAGGTTTTTCTATAAAGCAGAAATTTTGAAGGATTGCCCTACCTCATATTGGCAAAGTTTAACAGACTTTTTTCTTTGTGTCCTATTTGTTTAGTTTGTACATCATACATCTTTGGATGACCTTGAAAACATATGTAACATGACTAAGTTTATTGTTATAGATGACTACTAACCTATATTTATTATCCTAAATAGTTTTTAAGGATTAAAACTTTACATTTTTAAATGAACTTCATAGATACAATACTTTAAACAAGAATGGAAACATATACATTATAATAAAAATAACCTTAAATTTGTGTCAATACACAAAAAATATCTTACACAAGAACAGAAACATACACAGTATAACAAAATAACTTTGAATTTTATCAATATATAATAATCCATAACCAATGTAAAATATTTGGGACTAATAGTTGGTTTCTTTTTTTTTTTTTTTTTAGTTTTAAAATCAATATAATAATTACACTTTTAACCTATCATTTCCTTTGCTTAGTAGCCTCCCTGACCATGACCCTTGTAACTAAGCCTCCTAAGGGAAGACAAGCATCTATCAAAAGACTAAAAATTACCCATCCTGCCTTTTGGGAATGTGGGCTTATGTTCTCTAGACTGCTTCCTGTTTTCTGAGGAGACTCTGAAAATTAGGATAATGGCCAAGTCCTGGGTAGAATAGTCTGTGAGGCTGGACCATCTCAGTCGGTAGCCTTGAAGCTATTCTGGATGCAGAATTCTGCAAACACTGCAACAGAGACACTCTGAGATGCTGGATCACCTGGGCAACCCATTTTCATTGGTGTCTAGTCCCCTTGCTCTGAAAACACATAAACATTCAAAGGTAACACGTCTGTATTAACACAAGTGTGAAATGTGCAGTGTGCACAAGTCAGTTGAAGATGATTTTTTTCTTTTATGTTTGAGCAGGTAAAATATGTATCACCTTCCTTGTAGTTTTTCTAGGTTTATTTCTTTACATCTGTAGCCAGGATTTTTAGGGGTCTTCCCCAGTCAAATCTGATCTTTAACCTTGATCGAATCCACAGCCTTTTGTTTTCTGTGGAAACAAGCATAACCTCTTCTCCAACATAACTTTTTTTTTTTTTTTCTTTTTGAAGGCTGTCGTGGAACTAGCTCTTGTAGACCAGGCTGTTCTCAAACTCACAGAGATCCTCCTGCCTCTGCCTCTGCCTCTGCCTCTGCCTCTGCCTCTGCCTCCTAAGTGCTGGGATTAAAGGCGTGTGCACTTCCGCCATGACACAACATTTTTTGACTTGCATTTTGCTGTTAAGACATTGTAAAATATACAGGTCAGTTTAATTTAGCAGTTTCCATAATCCAGCGTTTCTCAGCAGCTATTGTTTGCGCATAGGCATTCAAAACATTGAAGGACAGCCAACACAATAGCATATAGGATCCAGACTCCTGTCTACGAGTTCAAGGCCAGCATGGTCTACAGAGCTCCAAAGCCACAAAGAAGCCCTGTCCCAGAAAAAAAAAAAAAATTAAAAATACCTATGCACATTTTAAAACGCTGGAACCTGTTAAGAGGTTTTTCCCATCTGAACCTGTTTTATTGCATATCTATATTATCTTTTTTGTCTGCATTAAGTGAAACCTTAAACAGCTACACAGCTGACAAGCAGTGACAGGGGCATATCTGTACCTTGGCCTGCATGAGAGTCTGCGGAACTAAGAAGACACATTGACTCCATTTTTGTGTCTTTAGAAACTTAAAGCTTTCTCAGTGGAAATATGTGGAAATGCATGCCCCATATTGGCCACCATTTTTAGGAGGACCCTTTCATTGGTCCATCAGCTCCCCAATAAATGACACAAAGACTGACTTATTAGGAAAGCAAGGCTGATAGCTTGGGCTCATTTCTTACTAGCTCTTATGACTTAACCCATTTCTATCTTTACTCTCTGCCTGTGGCTTTTACCCTATCCCATTTTGTGTATCCTACTCATTCTATGTCTATCTGGCTTCCCCACCTTCTTCCCAGTTTTCTGCCCCCAAAATCCTGCCTGGGTGTTGGCCTTTTAGCTTTTTATTAAATTAATCCAAGTCGGGCTGGAGAGATGGCTCAGCCGTTAAAGGCTAGGCTCACAACCAAAAATATAAATTAGTCGAAGTGACGCTTCATCACAGTGTTCAAAAAGATTATTCCACAACACATTCTGAGTACTTCAGTCACCTTCAGTAATAACTGTAGCTTATTGTCATGTTCATAATATTCTTCTAGACTAAACAAACTTTAATAGATTTTTTTAATGTTTTGAATGTTTATGCTCAGTTTAAAAGGCTGAACATATTGCAGATATCATGTTTTAACACTGTAAATCCACCACATGGTAGATGGAAGCAGGAAGACAAAAAGCTCAAGACCAGACTCTACAATATAGCTAGTCTGGGCCAACCTGCTGCCACCTGTGGACTACCCACAGAGGCTTCAGAGGGTGTCAGATTCCCTGGGACTGGTTACACCAAGTTATTAATCTCCAAGTAGGTGCTGAGAATTGACCCCTGTCATCTCTAAGAGCAGCAAGTGCTCCAAGTGCTCTTGGCTGGTAAGCCCTTTGTTGTTGCTTTTTACATTTGTTCATTTTGTATGGTGTCGGCTCAAGTATACTGTGGAGATCAGAGGACAGCTTGTAAGAAGTTTTTTTGTTTGGTTGATTTTGTTTTGTTTTCTGAGGCAGGGTTTCCCTGTGGCTTTTGAGGCTGTCCTGGCACTAGCTCTTGTACACCAGGCTGGCCTCGAACTCACAGAGATCTGCCTGCCTCTGCCTCCTGAGTGCTGGGATTAAAGGCGTGTGCCACCACGCCTGGCCAAGAAGTAATTTTCTTATCCCTATGAGTCTCAGGGATCAAACCTAGGTCATAAGTCTTGATGGCAAGCCCCTTTACTGCTAAGCCATCTCACCAGCCCCTGGAATGTTTTCTTCATATCCTTATTCTGAAAGTGCATTGGCACTTGCTTGTTTTTTAGTTTTTAAACTTGTAAAATGAACGCACAGCCATGTATGATGTAGCCCTATGATGCCTACACTCAGGTAGGTCAGGAATTCAAGGCTAGCACTGACTACCTAGTGAGTGTAAGACCATTCTGAATTAGATGGGATCCTGCCCATCCCCCCCAAAATGAAGGCATAGACTCACATTAGCCTAGGCCTGCTCAAGATCTGTGTCATGAGCTGTTGGGAGAGATGTTAGGAGATGTTGGGCCCCACCTCCCATGGGGGTCTCTGTGAGTTGCTTGTCAGCCAATAATCACAGGTGCATCCTGTTCTCTAGTCCTGGCTCACAGCCTGGCCTTTCCCCATTGGCATCAACATCTAGTATGAGGAAAACACAGGCTCTTACACCTGGTGTTTCTCCACTGTGCTTTAAATCTGTATATAAGGCTGCCCCCTCCCTGCAAAAAAGACAGACACACACATTCTCTTAGCTCAAGCGACCAGACAGTTCTGCTTTTAACTAATCTCCAGGCTTTCGCCTGATACTCAGACTTAGTTGTGGTAGGGACGCCACAATGAGCATTAGTCCTCTTGATAGGTATGCAGGAACCAGGTATGGTGGAGCAGATCTGTCCCTAAAACTTGGGAGGGTGGCGAAGGAGCATTAGCAAAAGTTCAAAGACAGCCTAGCCTACAGAGTAGACCCTATCTCAAAAAAGTTCTCCCAGCCAGTGGCATACATAGAACTATCATCTTGATTATGAAACCTGGGATCTTCAATGTGACCTAAGGCTTTTTAGAAGCTTTCAAAATCCTCTATGTGGAGGGGGAAATACGCTGAAGTTTGCTTGTTTGTTTTGTTTGGTTTTGTTTTTTGAGACAGTTTCTGTGTAGTCATGGTTGTCTTAGAACTTGATCTGTTAGCCAGGCTAGCCTTGAACCCCTGCCTGCTTGTGCCACCAACTGGCTGTTCGCTTTTTGAGAAAGGCTCTCTCTATGTAGTCCCGGCTGTCTTGGAACTCAATCTGTAGAGCAGGCTGACCTCAAACTTACAGAAATCCTCCTGCCTCTGCTTCGTGAGTACTAGGACTAAAGGTGTATGCCACCATGGCTAGCTCTGAAATGATTTTTTTGGTTTTTTGAGACGGAATTTCTCTGTGTAGCCCTGACTGTCATGGAAATAGTTCTGTAGACTAGCCTGGCCTTGAACTAGCAGAGATCTGCCTGCCTCTGCCCCCCAAGCCCTGGAATTAAAGGCGTGTGGCACCACAAGCAGCTGAAATGAGTTTCAAAGTCCAGTAATACATGAAATAGTAACAGTCACTGATTGTCACTCTACTGCATACTGCATATAATAATGTGCCAGAGTTTTGTGAGACCATCAGTGCAATAGATTTGTTGACACTACATTCACTAGAGCGTCAATGCAGCCACATGGCAAAGTGATGAGCATCTTTCTTTCATGGTTTGTCCTACAGGAGCCCTCTCAAATGTGTGTTATTGACCAAAACATCATTCTGTGGCACATATCTGTCTGCATTTAAATTTGTTAGTGCCTGTCATTTTCTGCATATTTCAAATGTTTCAAAATAAATCTTTCAGAAGAAACATAGGAACTTGGTAGCACAGGCTTTTAATGAAAATTCAAGGCCACTATGGGCTACAAAATAATTTCAAGGCCCACTTGGGTGAGTTAGGAAGCTCTTATCTCAAAAATAGTCTTCTGAGCACAGTGACACATACTTTTAATTCCAGGAGGTCAAGTGAGAAACTCCGTAAGTTCAAAGCCAGCCTAGTCTATATAGCCCTTCCTGGGTGAGCCAGGGCTACATAGTAAAACCTTTGTCTTTTTTTTTTTTTTTTTTTTTTTTTTTTTTTTTAGTCAAAAGATAGCTGAAGGGGCCAGAGAGATGGCTCAGAGCTTAAGAGCATTGGCTGCTCTTCCAAAGGACGGGGATTGGTTCATGTGGGCTGCTCACAACCACCACCTGTAGCTAGCTGCACCTCCCGGGGATCTGATCCTTCTGGCCTTGCTCCATTGTCCTGCTGTCTCAGGGTTTGGTGTGTGTTATTAGGCCATGGGGACTGCATGCTGTGAAGTTAACAGCTTCAAGGCTGCATCTTTCTCTCAGGATCCTTAGATGTTTATTTTCTTTCCCCCTGCTGTGAGTAATGTTGATGAGGGAATCTATTTGAAAGACTAACAAGATGTTTCCATAACTGTTCTACCTTTGGAGTTCTGACAGGACACACCCTCAACTTCTGCCACTGCCACCACCTGTGCCTATTCACTGTGCTCCCTTTTAAAAGGGCCCTGCCCACCTCTCATCACCCCCCCACCCCACCCCACCCCCCGCATTTTTCCTCTCTCCTGCTGCTCCTGTCCTTGGAGGCCGGTCTCTCTCCTCCCCTTTCCCTTTTTGCCATACTTTTTCCCTAATAAAAACTCCACTTGAACTCTGTTACATGGTGTTTCTCTCTATAGCCACTTTTTTTTATTATTATTAATTTATTTTTTGCATTCCATCCCAGTTCCCCCTCTGTCCTCTCCTGCTCCTCGCCTTTCCTCCTCCAATCTGCTCCTCAGAGAGGGTAAGGCCTCCCCTGGGAAGTCTACTAAAGTCTGTCCCATCATCTCATTGAAGCAGGACCAAGGCACCTCTCCACCCTCCAAATCCCTGTGTTTAGGCTGAGCAAGATATCTCTCCATATACAATGGACTCCACTAAGTCAGTTTGTGCATTAGTGTTAGGTCTTGGACCCATTGCCAGTGGCCTCATTGAGCCACTTTTTTAAAATTACAACAATAACATCTTTATTTCTTTCAGAACCCACAATACTTTATATGCACCAGAAATGCTAGCCAAAATGGCAGAGCCTTTCACCAATGTTCTGGATATACTTGAATCGGAGAAAACAGCAATATTAGGTAAGGAAGTTTTACCTCCCTTGCTAACCCAACCTCCTAATGTGATGGAAATATATTTGTGGAGCTCCTAGAGGTGCTAAAAGAGTCCCTGCATCATTGATACTCTTCATCTTAACCTGGGTGTCTTCTGAGCAGCTTCTCCCGTTCATCCCTGTGGAGGGATTTTTCTTTGTGCCGCCAGCTCACAAAAACAACATGGACACTTACTAATTATGAAAGCTTCGGCCTGTCCCACTAGCTCTTAGAACTTAAATTAATCTACATTTTTGTCTCGTGGCTTTTTACCTCTCTACCTCTCTTCCATCTTACACCTCCTGTTTCTTTGTCTCCTCTGGCATTTCTCCTAGATTCCTCCTCCTCCTCCCTCCCTCCCTCCCCCTCCCTCCCTCCCTCCCTCCCTCCCTCTCTCTCTCTCTCTCTATTTCTCTCTCTCTCTGCTTAGAGGTCCTATCTAACCTCTTCCTGCCTAGCTATTGGTCATTCAGCTCTTTATTAAACCAATCAGATAACTCTTCACGGTGTAGAAAAAGATCATTCCACAACAAATCACTTCACTTTCCCGTGCTAGTAGTAGTAGGTGGTAGAGTTGTGTCTCCATTATATACACCAGAAATGCTAGCCAAAATGGCGGCGCCTTTCACCAATGTTCCTGGTATATTTGAATATGATCTGGGAAGTAAAAGCTAACTATGTCAGATGCAAAAGGAGATACTCAATAGGAGATATAGTATAACTAGCATATACCTAGCCCATGGTCCAGTACCCAGTTAGGAGAAAATGGCCAGGAGGGAAAGGTTTAACACCTTCACGGGAACTCTTAGTACTCCACCTACCTGACTATATGGCCAAGCGTTTGGATTATAGTTCTCATGTTCACAGACACAGACGTGTGTGCCTGCCTTTGGATGGTGGCACTTTGGGAATGACATGTTCCCAACCCATTTCTTTTATGTTTGTAGGATTACCTCAGCCTCTCTTGGAAGTCAATGAACACCCTATGTTCAAAACTACTTTGGAAAGAATGCAGCGTTTCTTTGGCATCCTCTATGAAAACTGGTAAGGTCCTCGCACTGTTGCTCCATGCTCCCTTGCTAGAACATTCATTTTATAGGGATGACAACACAGAGATGTCTGATGAGGAATTCTAGTGTGAGGTGAGGTGAGGCGAGGCGAGTGTTAGAAGGAAGGTACTGGTGAGTCCAAGGGGGAGCCTGCTTTCCCCCGTTACATGTTGATTGTTGTGTGCACCTACAGTTCTGGCCAGGATTGGAAGTTTATACCCACTGTGTGTTTCTAGTGCATAACAATGAGGCCCAAGAGGTAGAAGTGGGCTCTGTCTGCTCGGATGGCTAAATGCTTGTAGTCCGTTTCTCATACAACAGTGAGAAGCAACTAGCCAGCTCTTTGTCTTTGGGTCCTGCTTGTAGGTTTAGTGATACCCGGCTCTGCATTCAGAGCTGTAGCCTCACTTAATCAAATAGTAAAGACTCCTTGAAGAATCAGTGGGCTGACATATTGCATATTAGTTATCACCAGTGATTTTTGCCTTGCAGTTACCATATCCTAGGGAAGGCAGGCCCTTCCATGCAGCAAGATTTCTACACTGTAGAGGACCTTGCTACCCAGCTCCTTGGTTCAGCCTTCGTCAACTTGAACAATATTCCTGACTTCCGGCTCAAATCTATGCTTCATATCCTTGAAATGGCCCTGAGTAATCCAGAAAGTTAACCCAGTAATCAGACAATTAGAGACAGGGCAGAGGGAAGGAAAACTTAACTGCAGGGAACAGGCAGAACTATATACTTAAGTGCATCATGACCTCTTTATAGACAAAAGGATTGAAGTAAATAAATAAGCAAATAGCAGAGAAAACAGGAATGCAGCTCAGGCTGAGGGTGGGGTGCCTTACAAAAGCCTCATAATCTTTTCTCTGGTCTTCCTACTTCCTAGAAATACAAGTTTTGTTTGTTTTTTGTTTTGTTTTTGTTTTTCGAGACAGGGTTTCTCTGTAGCCCTGGCTGTTCTGGAACTACTCTGTTGGCCAGGCTGGCCTCGAGCTCAGAGTTCCACCTGCCTCTGCCTCCCAAATGCTGGGATTAAAGGCACATACCACCACCACTTGACACAAATTTCAAATTTATTTCCTTTTCTATATTTTGCTTAGTGTTTCCTTTTGTGGTTGGTTTGGTTTTTCCAGGGACTTTTTATATAGTCTAGGCTAGCCCTAAGCATGCCTTAACCTCCTGAATGCTGGAGTTCTGGGCATACACCACCACCTGGCTTTTGTTTTGTATTATTTACTTTGGGGTTTTGGTGTTTTGAGACAGGATGTTGGCCAGCCTCTACCTCCTGTTTTTATTTTGAGTAATAATCTCACTGTTCTTCTGGACACAAGTGACCCTCATGCCTTAGCCTTCTGGGTAGCTGGAAGGTGTCTACTCGTACACCCAGCTAGGTGCCTTCTTTTGAAAGCAACACTCAAGATTTCATCATCTTTCAGACCCTTTTTTATGAGGATGCCTTTAATGGGGGCTACTGTTTAGATGCCCAGGGCCACATCGTACAGCTAAATAAAAAAATGACAGTTAAGCTAAAAATGCAAAAGAATTGAGTGTATGTGCAGCTTAGGGTTCTAGGACAGTGAGGAGCTTTTGCTGTCACCATAGGGTTATTCCTTTTCTCTGAAAGCCCAGTAGTACAGCCTGGTGCCTGGAAATGGAAGGGTCTGCTCAGTGCTAAATGTTCTTAACACATGGCAGCACGTGTCTTTGTGAAGCCCCTTGTGCTCTTCTGTCCCCCAGAACACTATGAATCCCTCATAGCTCCCATCCTTGGACCTCTCTTCACATACCTCCACATGGTAAGTGGGTCAGGGAAGTGGGACAAAGGGTGCCCTTAAATACATGGCCCAGGTTGGGAGATGGTCTCTGAAGTGCTCACAACACACATGAAAGCCAGATGTGGTACCACACATCTGTGACCTCAGCACTGGGGAAATAGAGATATGGGTGGAACCCTGGAGCTCTTTTGCCAGACAGACTATGTTAATTAATTAATAAGTACCAAGTTCAGGGAGACTAAGAAACTAAGGTGGACAGTGATAGAGTAAGACATCTGACATCGATCTCTAGCCTCTACACATATGTGTAGTCACTGCATGCAAAACAACTACATACACCAAATACACAGAGATGGATGACTGACTGCTCTTGAATCTTGTCTTAAGAAGCCCCTGAAAGTGTTCTCCCCCGCCGTGCTGGCTGCGCGGCATCATCCTAGGAAGTTATTGCTGCTGTGGGGTGCCTTCAAGTGTACATTGTGTTGCCATCTTCCTGCAAGAAGAAATGATCAAGGAACTGTTTCCCCTGGGTCTGTCTTTGGCTCTGGAATGATCCAGCATAACAGAATAGATGTGCCCAAAGAGGCCCAAAACTTCTCCAAGTATCATTAATCTAAGCAGAGACACTGAACATATCATTGGTGGAATACGGTTACAGAAACTAAATCTTTGTTCCACTGTATTGGGTGGCTGCTAGGGGGAGAATAAATGACCAGGGAAGTGACTGACACATCCCTGACTACCTTGGATTAACAGTAAATGACCAATATTGAATTCTTCAACATTTGTGAACATAGAAAATTGATGTCCATGACCAAGAATTAAACTGTTTTGATCATATTAGAAGTCATTGCCAGCATTAATTCAAGTTCCTGTTTTAGATTCCGTTTTCATATTTGAGCCTTGTTACAATTCAGTTTACGGTTCAAAAAATGTCTGTAGGTTGATGTAAGGATTTAAGTTTCTAGTTATTTATCTCTGCTTAAGTAAACCTTCATAGCTATGTGTATGCACTAACACATGTAATCCCAGCTCTAAGGAATCTGAGACAGGAGGATTACCACAAGTGTAAGGCCAGCCTAGGATTTATGGTCAGTTCTAGGCCAGCATAGGCTACAGAGTAAGAGCCTCTTAGGTTTTTAAAAAAAAAAAAAAGAGAAGTAGACCTTAGATGCTATGTGCTTCAGCCTCTCCCTATCCTAGCCCTTCTTCCTCTTGTTTCTCCAGAGGCTTTCCCAGAAGTGGCATGTCATCAACCAGAGGAGTGTGCTGTGGTAAGGAATGCCACTCTTTGGCGGGTAAACCAGCAGCCAGCTTTGGGGTGGGGAGAGGAAGAGGCAGGCGGCCCGGTTTTGTCGATCCTAGGGCTGGAATAGCAGTGCTGTAGTCATTCCCAGCTTACATGAGAGTCTGTTCCCACTGAGTGGCCTGATATTGAGATTCAGCTTTCCCATGGGGACCTTCCTTAGCCCTCCATCCAGCCAAGCAGAGTCACAAGAGATAATGTCCCTCAGTGGATTGCTGTCCATCTCTGCTGTACCTTTAGAACATAGATGTAGGTGTGCTGGGGAGGGTCCCTTTTCCTTGCCCTTGCATCCTTCAATCTCCCATGGAACTTGGTCCTTGGTTCTCGGCAGTGGAGAGGACGAGATTGCGGAGGACAACCCTGAGTCTCAAGAAATGCTAGAGGAACAACTGGTGAGGATGTTAACCCGAGAAGTCATGGACCTAATCAGTAAGTGGCGTGGGGGGGCCAGGGAAGCTCACCCAGCTGCCCTGCACAGGCTAGGCTTGGGGCAGAGGTCTGGGCTGATAAGCAGAAGCTAATAGTCTTTAAATCAATCACGCTGATTCTAAGCTGTGAACTAAGTTACAAATAAGAAGACAGGGATCCAAAATAGGAACAGTATTGGCAGTGTTGTTGGCAATCACTTTCTAGCTTATCAAGATAGGAAAAAGTTCACTTCTTAAGACATGGACATCAGTTTTCTATTTTCAGAAATGTTGAAGAATTCAGTATTGGTCATTTATTCCCAGAGTAGTTAAGGATGTGTCAGTCACCTTCCTTGGTCGTTTATTCTCAGAAGAGTCTATAAGGTCCCCCCTAGATAACTGACTGGAAGAGGGACCCTCAGAATACCTCCTTCTAATGGTGAAGCTGATATATTCCTTGAACAGTATCTACCCACCAGCTTTCACCTGGCCAGAAAAGGCCTGGGACCAGTTGGTGAGGTGACTGTCTTGCCACGGGTCAATACTCCCTTCTCCTGGTCTGGAAATGGCCTGGGATCAGTTGTTGAGGTGACTGTCATGCCATGGGTCGATACTCCTTTCTCCTGGTCTAGCAGCTGTGCTCTCTTCTAGTGGCTTGCTGTGTATCAAAGAAGACTGGTGACCACAGTGCTGTCCCCACTGTGGATGGTGATGGTAAGTCATCTGTGGCACTACCCTTGGAGAAAGAGCAGGATATATCTAGTCTTGTGCTAGCCTGCTTGCTGTTTCCTCTGTCCAAAGTGGTTTTCTTCCCAGGATAGATGTGACCTCTTGCTCATTCAGTCTCTGCTCAAATGTTATCTCCCCCATGAGGCCTTCCTGTCTGATCTGCCAAGCCTCACAGGCCCAAGCACTGTGAAATCTCTTCTTCTTCATGTTCATTTCAGCTATCTGCATTTCTCTTTAGTTCATTTATTGCCTGTGTCCCTTGCTATGTAAGCTGTCAGGGAAAGGACTGTGCTGTTCCTTTTATACTCCAGTAACTAAATCCATGCCTGTCTGCTTGGGCACTCACATGAAATAGTCTAGTGCCTGCAGCCTTCCTGGCATGGAGGGCTGTGTAGCCCTGCTCACTGCCAGCCAGCTGAGAACATCCCGTTTGGCTATTCCTCTTTGTTGTGTAAGAATGGAGATTAATGTTCTGCATTGCTTACAGATGAAGAGATGATGGCCACCGAAGTAACCCCTTCATCTGTGGCAGAGCTCACAGACCTGGGCAAGTGCCTGATGAAGCATGAGGTGGGTAGAGGGACAGGTGGTATCTTTCTCCTTGTCCAGATCCTGCTTTGCTTGCTCTGGACAGATGTTCTCAATACACATGCAGGTACATTGCTGCAGGTCCTGATGTCTGTCCTCCCACGTACAGTTACTCCCCACACTTTTTTTTTTTTTTTTTTTTTTTTTTTAATAGACAGAGTCTCAGTGCATAACCCTGGCTGGCCTGGAACTCTCTGTATTGGCTAGGCTGGCTGCTGGGACTAAAGGCCCAACTTGATGTATAATGCAATCACAGGGAAAAAATATTTATTTGCCATTGCTCTCTCTCTTCCTTTCCTGTTCAGGATATTTGCACAGCATTGTTAATTACAGCGTTTAGTTCCCTGACCTGGAAGGATACTCTGTCTTGCCAGAGAGCAACCACACAACTCTGCTGGCCTCTCCTCAAACAAGTATGCTTTAGGGGTGGGCTGGTTGGGTGGGGGGATGGACCTAGGGCTACAAGCATGCTAGGCACACACTTTACCACTGGGTTACATTCCCAAGTTTCTTTCCTTTTTGAGACAAGAGTCTGACTAAATTTCCCAAGCTAGCTGTGAACCCCAGGGAGGCCTTGAAGTCTTGCCAACCTGCCTCATCCTTCAAAGTGGCTGAGGGTATAGGCCTAGATCCTATTAGTTACTTTTGTATTGCTGTGACCAAATTCACCTAATACAGACTAACTGGAAGGAGGATTTATTTTGATTCCATTTCAGGGGGATTTCAATCTGTGGTGGGTAGAGCATGGCCAAGTTCACTATGGCAAAAGCATCTTGTAAAGGGAAGCCCAGAGCACAGGCTTTGGCCACGGGCAGGCATAACTATTAGAGGCCTACCCTGTGACCTACTTGTGCCAGTCAAGCCCCAACTTCTAAAGGCTCCACGGTCTTCACAATAGCTAGAAATTGGGTATTCAGAACATAATGGAGGAACTCTATCAGAGTCAGTCATTACTACCCCCTTGTCCTTGCCTCTCCTCTTAGAAAGTTTGTTAGGCTTGTAGACTGAGTCAGTTGAAGAGCTGAGAGGTGGCCCTTGAGGCTCCTGTGGCTCCTGAGCACAGCTGTTTTCCCAGGTGATGTCTGGGACCCTGCTCGCAGATGCTGTCACATGGCTTTTCACCAGTGTGCTGAAAGGTTTACAGATGCATGGGCAGCACGATGGGTGCATGGCTTCCCTGGTCCACTTGGCCTTCCAGATATACGAGACACTGGTAAGTGGAGAGTACATCAGGGCAGGATGGCTGGCAGTCTAGCTGCTTCACTTTACCTACCTCCCAGGATCTTGAGCTGTGACCTAAACCCAAGCACCTGTCATACTGCTTGTACTGCCCCTGAGAGGTGGGTGTGGCATGGAATGGGGAAAGTGACAGGCTATTGAATTTATCTGTCCCCACTTAACCAGCGCCCCAGGTACCTAGAGATAAGAGCAGTAATGGAGCAGATCCCTGAGATACACAAGGAGTCACTGGACCAATTTGACTGCAAGCTTTTAAACCCTTCCCTTCAAAAGGCAGCTGACAAACGCCGGAAGGACCACTTCAAACGTCTCATCTCTGGCTGCATTGGGGTAAGTCATACATCCCTCTTGTGGCTCCCAGCCCCACACAGTTGCTTGCTGTCTTACACTGTTGTGGGTAAATCCAAAACCAAGTAGTTGATGACTGTTCTGATTGTGTGTGTAAGGTGTGTATGTGGGGGGGAGGGGTCCTCTGACACACAGCCTGGACCCACCAACCGTCAATTGTGTCTCTGTTGCTCTCTACAGAAACCCTTGGGAGAACAGTTCCGAAAAGAAGTTCACATTAAGAACCTTCCCACACTTTTCAAAAAACCAAAACCAATGCTGGAGACAGAAGTGTTGGACAGTGATGCCGGTGGACTGGCCACCATCTTTGAACCCTGAATCAAGCTTTTGGGCATCCTTCTTTGGCCTTTGTTGTCATCTCTTCTACCCCCTCATAGCTGATCTCTAGGCCCTTCTTGTACTGCCACCCTACTTTCTACCGTATCAGCCTGGAGATGCTCAGATCCAGGTCAAGCTGGAGAAGAGTGGGCCTTGTGCAGGGCCCAAGTCACTCTACTGAAGTATTGAGAAAAGGGAATTAGGGCTTACACCATTCCATACAGATGTCCTAGGGAGTTGGCATTCAACTTGCAGTTTGGGCTTTTCCAAGAAAAGCTAGAGCACAACGCCCTTTCCCCAAAGAGCTACACCAGGAGAGACAGGATGGGGTGCTGTACCCAACACCGCTGACCAAACTGACAAGGGCTCAGCCAGTTTTTCTTGGACTACAAGGGACCCGCTTGAGCCTCTGGCTTCTGAGCTGACAGGGATCTTTCTATACTCCCAAGGGCATGTTTGGCCTAGGTGCTACATGCTGAACCGTACTTAGCCAGTTCTTATCCTTACATTAAGCAAGAATCTGGTCACTTGGTGGGATCATGGTACAGGCTTTTGTTAAAGTCTGAGCATAATATCCAGGGACAAGAGCAGGGGAGAGTTTAGTTGAACATTGTGTTTCTTAAAATGCACATCTGGGCCTTCTAGGAGTGACCCTCAAGGGTTTCCCCAGCCTCTGGGCCTGTCAGTATCACATGACACCAATCACATCCAGACCAACTAAGCTCATACCTGGCAAGCTAGCAAAGTCACTGTCTAGCCTTCTCGGTCTAGCTGAGTCCAGATGCCTTTGAAAGTTTTTGATGGAAGGGACATGAAGCAAAAGATGTGTGTGTGCGCGCGCTCTGACTGGCCTACTGTGACCTGTGCAAGCCCCAGGCACAGGTAGGTTGGGGAGGGAAGTTTGGGGAATGGGAACTGGTGTGCCAGGTTACTGTCTGCATAAGACCATTTCTCTCTGCGAGGTGCTTGGGGTCTACAGGTTGTGAAGGTGATTTCAGTGTTTCCCTCCAAACTTGATAGCTGCCTACCCCTGTCTGGTTAGGGCTGTGGAGGATGTAGTTGTATTTATTATGTTGTAATATTTCTAACATCCTATGACTTCATGCTAGAAATTTTCTATTGTTTATAGAACCTTTTGTAGAAATGCTAACTCTATAGTACATCTGCATGTCAGTAAAAATCTGCGTTTCTTACAGAAAGGGCCCTATCTTCCCTTTTTCAAACCTGTGATTCCTCCAAGGCTATTCACGAGCACCTTGTTAGGGGGACTAAACAGGAAAACTGGTTGATAAGGCTGACAAGTTATCAGTCAGATGTCTATCCCTGACCACCAAAACCTGGCACCTGGCCAGAAGGAAATGGTTATCTTCTGTGGAGCTGTCAGTGGCAACACGGCTGAAGCTAAAGACAGCCTTTTTCAGTAGAAGCCCAGGAGACAGGTAGTTGTTAACAATACTAGTACAGTCTCTCAAGTCTTGCCCACATCCATTGACCTGGAAACTTTTGTTTTGGTCCTTACCTTTTCTGGGCAGGACCCTTTATTTTTAGACCAAAAAATAAGTCTGAAAAAATTTTTTGCTAGGATATCACTTTATTTACATCAAAGGCCTTACAAAGGCATTAGTCTTAATCTGTGGCACATTTCATAAAATGTATTGACTGAGAATTGCAGAGTGCAGTGGTGAACAGTTGGAATCCAGAAGCTGCCAGGCTATCCTGGAAACATCAGTCCATCTGAACTGCATCTAGTTCATCCAAAAACCGCCGGCACTTCCCCATCAGTATTTTGATAGCTTCACTCACCAACACATCTGGTGGCAACACTCCAGTGGACTCGACAGAAACTAGGGACCAAAGAGACACTTCAGCCTTGGCAGGATTTACCTTTTACTGCAGGCTAGTTCTAAATCCTATCCAAAGAGCACCATACCACCCCTACTCACAGATATAATGGTCCCGAACACGTGCAAGGCGCACAGCCTTCTTCAGCTTCTCATTCCGGAAGATTTCTCTGCTGAAGGTATCCAACCGAGCATTGGCAACCCTGGCCAACTTTTGACCTAAGGAAAATGATGTCATGAGCCCTTTTATTCTCTGCCACCTTCAAAGGTCTTTATCCCCACAGCGCCAGGTGCCATACCTTGTACTTCCTGCACCTCAATTACACCTGGTGAGAAGCACCTGCTCAATTCCTCAGCTGCCTCACCTTCCACAGGTTCAAGCAGAGTGATGTCTGGCAGGAGCCGGTAGCTGGCTGTTGCCACGGGTGAGAACTTGGCATGATCTTTGCCTATGAGAAACTCTGTTATTCTCTTATGCCAGGGAACAACAGAAGCACACTGGCCTTCTGTCTATTGGTAACACCCAAGTTAAGCTCCTTGGCTTATCCTATGCACTTTGCCCCCACCCTGGGCAGACACAGGGTTCTCACCAATGCCCTTGACGCAGTGCATAACCAAGTCAATCTCCTGACCAGGCCGAAGCTGAGCAATAAGGATGTCGTCATGAACTGGGCGAATCGTACCCTCCGGGAAGACATCAGCCTGGTTTCCCAAGGGGACCCATGTCATATGCCTGGTATATACTGGAGAGAAATATGTTTAAAAACTCCCAGACCGTAAAATTAGTGCCTGTGGGCTCTCTTCCTTACCAATGCTCACCTTTGTGGTTCACATAGAGTTCATTGGGATCAGAGGAATCCTTAGCAGCATTGGGGTTCTTGGTACACCTGACCTGTAGCCGAAACTGCAGTGTGTCTATCTCCGTTCCTTCTTCCTCCCCTGTACCAGTGAGGAAGCAGAATTTCCTTTAGTTTTGAGACAGGGTTTCACTAGACCTGGCTGTCCTGGAATTCACTATGCAGAGCAGGCTGCCTTGAGCTCATGAGAGATCAGCTCATCACTGCCTGTGCTGGGAATAAAGATGTACACCATGCCTGGCCCTACCTCTAATTAATAATAGGGGCTGGTATGAAGGCTCACAATAAAGGTGTCAAGCAAACCTGGAGACCCAAGTTCAACCCCTGAAATCCACAGAAATACGTAATCCAAAGCTGTCCTCTGACCTTCACAGCTGTGTGTACTTGTACACAGCACACAAAGTTTTTTAAAGAATTAAAATATATATCTGAGTGCTGGCACTATGCTGCAAGCTTTTACATATAGACAAAATTAATGTAAGGGCAAGTGTTCTCCCAGGTGAAAACCAATGTACAAAATGTTGACTGCCTCGACCAAGGTCTCACAGTGGTGAGCCTGGGATCTGAGCCCACAACCCACTTGAGGACAGTCATCTTCTCAATCTCACCTGGGTTCCTATATTCAAACAGACGTGGATCAGCAAGAATGGGGATGAGCCCCAGGCGGTGAGCAAGGATCTCATCCTGGACAATGGATGTGTTATTATAAACCAGAACCTTTTCCACTGCCATTGTTGGCACCTGTTCAAAAAAGCAGAATCATCCAACTGCAACACCAACTGATCTCCCTACCTGGAAATAAGAGACCCACACGTCTTCTTTTACCTCAGCTAACAGAATTCTCCGGAAAGCATTAGCAATGGCAGCATCAATTCCCACCATGTCGAACTCCAGTGTATTTTCATCCATATGAACAACATCCACACGGAAATTCTAGAGGGATAGAGAAAAAACTGATGGAACACCTGTTTCTCTTGTGTAATTCAAGCCTCCCTCTGTGATTACTCCCACCCTGGCAATGTCCCTCCATGTATGTCCACCCTCTCTCATCCTAAAGCCTTCCTGTGACCAGATGATCACTAGACTTTTGTCTTCAGCCCTGTTCTTGAGTTTTGTAAGAAGCCTGGCTGGTTTTCTTTCTTTTTTAAATTAAAAAATAAGGGGGGGTCTCCCTACCTTGCCCTAGCATTTCTGGAACTATCTATGTAAACCACAATGGCCTCGAACTCACAGGAATACTTACCTATCTTCTATGGACTAGGATCAAAGGTGTACATCACTAAGACCCTAAGCAAAGCCGGGCATTGGTGGTGCACACCTTTAATCCCAGCACTGGGCGCGCGCGCGTGGGGGGGAGGGGGACACAGGCAGATCTCTGTGAGTTCCAGGCCAGCCTTGTCTACAGATGGAGTGCCAGGATAGGCTCCAAAGCTACATCCTGTCTCAACCCCCGCCCTCTCCCCAAAAAAGACCCTAGGCAATATGGCTCCACAAAAACAACCCACAGAAGCTGCTACACTGAAGAGCAGAACGTCCCACACTGCTTAGACAAGTTAGTCCTGCATTTGTTTTTATTTTTCAATCCCTCTTTTTTCAAATTCTACTCCCTTGACTTTTGAACACCAATTTAGTTCTCTTATCTGATATTCTAAATTCTTCCTCTCACCCTGTAAATGTTACTTTCTCCCAGGTTCAAATCTCTTGGCTGACCTCAATCACACTCCTGGCTTAAGCAACTACTCAGCAACTCCCCAAACTTGGGTTCATTTTGATCTCACTTCAGGCATCATTCACTTGACCTACAGACTTCACATACAGGAATTTGAACATATTATCACTCTTTTTCTCCTGTTTATCAACTGACACAATCAGCCATCAAGACACTTCCCTAATGGAGCTGACGAGATGGCTCAGCAGTTAAGAGCATTTGACTGCTCTTACAGAAGAACTGGGTTTGGCCGGGCGTTGGGTGGCGCACGCCTTTAATCCCAGCACTCGGGAGGCAGAGGCAGGAGGATCTCTGTGAGTTCGAGACCAGCCTGGTCTACAAGAGCTACTTCCAGGACAGCCTCCAAAGCCACAGAGAAACCCTGTCTCGAAAAACAGAAGAAAAAAAAAGAAAAAAGAAAAAGAACTGGGTTTGGTTCCCAGCACCCACACTGTGGTTCATAACCATGCATAACTCCAGTTCTGGGGACCTAACTAGACCTCCCTGGGTCACCAGTCACACAAATGCACAAATATACATGCAGGTAAACACATAACCCCCCCCCCAAAAAAAAAACTCCTTAAATTCCCCACATCACAAGGCCCTTTTTCACACACACACACACACACCCCTCACCAAAGCTATATGGTACATAGCTGTTAGTTCTCCTTTTGCTCCATTTCCACTACCAGTGGAATTTATTCATTCCCTCCCAGCTATGAAGGTTACAAAATTAGATCAGTCTACTGAAAAATTCTCTTTAAGCCAGGCGAGGTAGCTCATGCTATTAATCTCAGCGCTCAGGAGGCAGAAAGGCTAGTTTCATGACAGCCAGGGATACCCAGAGAAACCCTGTCTCGAAAAAAAAAAAACAACAGAGCTCTCTATTAACTTGCAGAGCTTAAGATAACACCCCAATCAGGGACGCGAGTTTAAATTTCCAGCACTCAACACTGTAACTGACAACAGGATCCGACACCCTCACATAGATTCGGACAAAACACCAATGTACATAAAATACAAATAAATTTTCAAAGAGAAAAAGATAGACCCCGGTCTTGTCTACCACTCGGGCCAATGTATTGACATCTGGCGATAATGAACTGCTGGAGCAGGCTCTGCGCAAACAAGCGTTTGCAACAATGCTCCAATTAGGCCTGCACGGCCTAACTGTTGGCCAGTCTTCCTTCACTGACCCGAGTCTCCGTCTCTCCGACGGACCGGATTAAGTCACCTACGGGATTCCTCTCCCGCACCCCGGCCGTGCTCGCCGCTCTTGTGTTTCACCGGGATCCCTTGATCACGTGGGCCTTCACCCCACCCGGGCGGCCTGGCCACCCAGCACCCAGCACATGGATGGCTCAGCACACGTTTTTGGAACGCGGCGAGCGTGAGCCGTCTGGTCCCCGGGCCGCCGGGACACCTCCCGCGCACCCACCTTCTCGAAGCGGTCCTGGTCCCAGGCGTCGTCGTAACCCGAGTAGTTACCGGGGAAGTCGGTGGTGTGGACCTAGAGCCAACAGATGTGTTCAGCGGGGCGGTGAGGACAAGCCGCAAGCCAGGTCCCCTCCCCTCCTCCTCCCCCATCCCGCCCCCGACCCTCCCGAGTTCCGCTCCGAGCTCACGTTGCGAACCCCGAACTCTCCCAGAACCACGCGCGTCCGCATCTCCTCCACGGCCTGGGCCGCCGCCATCGTCCACCACCCGCCTCGAGACGCCTCCGGTGCGCGCAGGCGTACTAGGGGCCCGTTGCCGTCTCCCTGGCAACGCCCCGCCTCCTGAACTTATAAATGTCGCGATATCCTGCCCCGCCCCGTCCACGTCCTTCACTTCCGGACGTCAATTGGGGCCAAACATCCGGGTTTCTCCTGTTTGCATTCCGGCTGATACTACCTCGCCCTCTCTCTTTCCTGGACGTTTCCTCCTTCTCTCCGGCCCGGGTCTCACGCTGGTCCCACGCCCGCGAGCTTCAGCGACGGAAAGCCTCGAGGGACATGGCGACTCCCGCGGCGCCGGCCAGCGGCGTCCGAAACGGAGCTGGCCCGGAGTGGGGAGGCTTCGAAGAAAACATCCAGGTATGGAGCGGTGTCCCGGCTGCCGGCAGCCCCCGGGCTGGCCGCCGTCCCCTCTCGCGGCCTGGAAGTCGGCTCCATTGCAAGTGGTGGCCGCTGAGTCTCCCACGCCCAGGTCTGTAGCGCTTGTGCTGAGGAGGAAGGGCCAGGCCGAGGCTGCAGCGGGCCTCGGGTCTCCGTGGCTGGGCGGCCTGTCTGGGTCAGGCAGGTGCAGGGCTAGAGGGTAGGATTGATTCCCTGGAGCCCCTAAAGGTGGCCTGTGTGCACATAGGCTTGCTTGAAGGTGGGTGGCGGCAGGTCGGCCCCGGTGCAGCACTTCGAAGCTTTGAGGGGGAAGGTAGGAAAACAACGTGAATTGAAGATGAGTAGTGTGTTTTCTGAACCACAAAAGTGTGGCGACAAGAGTTGTGCCAGCAGTGACAAGGAGGAGTTTGGCACGATGGGTAGCAATTCCAATGTCCTCATCAGTGGGAGAGCAAAGCCTCAAACCGTGCGATGAGCAGAGAGCAGAAGGGTGCAACAGAAGGCCCCGCTCTCTAGCAGCCTTTGTCTTCACAGGGCGGGGGCTCGGCCGTGATTGACATGGAGAACATGGATGACACGTCAGGCTCCAGCTTCGAGGACATGGGGGAGCTGCATCAGCGCCTGCGTGAGGAAGAAGTGGATGCCGACGCAGCTGCTGCAGAAGAGGAGGATGGCGAGTTTCTGGGCATGAAAGGCTTTAAGGGACAGCTGAGCCGACAGGTGGCTGATCAGGTAAGCAGATGGGAAAGTGGACCCATGTGTGTCCCAAGGTGACGTAGGTTTTCCAGGGAGAACCACACAGAAATCTGGCAAAGGCTGTGTAACGTTAACAGTCTAGAGCCACCAGTTTCATAATACCCATCTCCCTTCAGATGTGGCAGGCAGGGAAGAGACAAGCTTCCAGAGCCTTCAGCTTGTATGCCAACATCGACATCCTGAGACCCTACTTTGATGTGGAGCCTGCTCAGGTCCGAAGCAGGTGAGGAGTCTTCTCAGAAGAGTCTGTCCTCACATCTAGTCCCTCATCCAGACTGCAGTCAGATACTGAGCCCTGAGCTCTGGTGGTGAAAGTGTGTGCATGCTGCCCATCTTACCAGACACCGCGCTCGGACAGCACTTGCTGTGTCCTCATTCCTCCCCAGCTGGGACTCCTAGACAACTCTGCTGGCTTCTACCATGTGGCTACATAGATTTTTATTCCTGGTCGGTCTCTCCCGAGACCAAGAGCTTCTCAAAAGCAGACTCTGCTGTCTTTATCCTTTCTTTCTTTCTTTCTTTTCTTTTCCTTTTTTTTTTTTTTTTTGTATTTTATAAACTCTTTTCTCTCTGGCCACCTGAGTATCAGCATACTCATTAACTGCCTTCTCAGGAACTGGACTCGGTCTGGCTTTGGTTCTTTTCTTCCTGTAACCAGTGCTGATACAAAACCCAGGGCCACTATACACTGACTTTTTATTCTGTGATATCTGATTCATTAGTGAAGATAGGTGGGAGCCCTGCTATTGAATGCAGTCACAACATAGCACTCTACTACAACTGTGGAATACACAGAAGGGACACTTGAGCCCTGAGAGGCTGTAGGGTCCAAAGGGAAGGCTTCCCAGAGTAAGTAATATGTAACTAAAAATATAGTCCAAGAAACCTTCCTAAAAAACAAGAACAACTTGCTGGGCTGTGGTGGTGCACGCCTTTAATCCCCAGCACTCAGGAGGCAGAGGCAGGCAGATCTCTGTGAGTTCTAGGCCAGCCTGATCTACAAGAGCTAGTTCCAGGACAGGCTCCAAAGCCACAGAGAAACCCTGTCTCAAAAAGAAAAAAAACAAGAATAACCAAAGGTATAGTAGCCATAGACAACGAAAGAAAGAAAGATCTCTTTTTTATTCTGTGTGGATATTTTTTTAAGAGTTATTTATTATGTATACAGTGTTCTGTCTGCTGTATGCCTGCAAATCAGAAGAGGGAAACCAGATCTCATTACTGATGGTTGTGAGCCACCATGTGGGAATTGAACTGAGGACCTCTGGAAGAGCAGCCAGTGTTCTTAACGGATGAGCCACCTGTCCAGCCCCCTGTGTGGAATTTACATACCATTTCTAATGTATTTTTCAAGAAAAATGCTCACTGCCTGGAAGAATAGTAATCAGAAAGAGTCAGGAAGCATACTGCTTCCCTCAGTAGTTACACTGTTCCCCGGGCTTCCACCTTTTGGGTACTCTCGGCTAATGTTTGTGTGTCTTCTATAGGCCATGTAGGTAAATGGTCAAATGCTCTGGTGTCTCCAAGCTTTCCAAGTAGCTGTTACTTACCTGAGAAGGTTGTCCGTCCTCAAAGTGATTTTTTCATTCCCTGTCTTTACCCCCTCCCCTCTCATCCAGTATGTCCTCTGGGCCAGCCCTATTCCCTGGCAGTAGAGACATTAGTAACTAGATTCATACCCTGTCCTCCAGAACCTCAGCATAGTGTTACATCTGCTTTCCTCTCTCTCCTCTCCTCTCCCAGGCTCCTGGAGTCCATGATCCCTATCAAGATGGTCAACTTCCCCCAGGTGAATAGGGAAAGGCATGTCTGCAGAGCAGGGGAGGCAGCAGTGTAGAGGGTGGGCCACCAGGCCAAGCCTGGGAAGGTGTGAAGAGAAGAGGCATTGCAGCCTGCAGTCTGAACGTATCATGTATTGACAGAAAGTTGCAGGTGAGCTCTATGGACCTCTCATGCTGGTCTTCACACTGGTCGCCATCCTCCTCCATGGGATGAAGACTTCTGATACCATTATCGTAAGCAGGACACAGGCCTTGCGGAAGGGCGGGTAGCTGATGTAGGCTGAAAACTGCCTGAGAATATGGTGGTGGAGTGAGACAGAGCAGCCCTTTCAGAAAGCGGTGGGTGAGGCTGAGATCAGAGGTGTCTTAGCCCTAAGCAGAGCCTTCACCCCACAGCGTGAGGGCACCCTGATGGGCACAGCCATTGGCACCTGCTTCGGATACTGGCTGGGTGTCTCGTCCTTCATTTATTTCCTTGCCTACCTGTGCAATGCCCAGATCACCATGCTGCAGATGCTGGCACTGCTGGTAAGGAGCCGAGCCCAGGAGTGGGCAGGGGTTAGCCTAAGATCAGTGAGGTGTGGTCTGAGACCCTCCAGGGATCTGTGGACTTGGGATGAGAGGAGCAGGCCAGAAGACCCCACCGAGGGCCAAAGGCCACTCCAGCCCAAGTGACGATCCTCTCATCTCTCTCCCCAGGGCTATGGTCTCTTTGGGCACTGTATTGTCCTGTTCATCACCTATAACATTCACCTTCATGCCCTCTTCTACCTCTTCTGGCTGCTGGTGGGTGGGCTGTCCACCCTGCGTATGGTAAGCTGAGCAGGTTTTGCTGTCCACCCCACAAAGGACTCTACACAGTTCTGCCCTGGGCATCTTCTCCATCCTTCACTTTGAAAACAGTGAACTGTTTTCTGAACTGTATACCTGTGGCTCTAGGTGGCAGTGTTGGTGTCAAGGACTGTAGGCCCCACCCAGCGGCTGCTCCTTTGTGGCACACTGGCTGCTCTGCACATGCTCTTTCTGCTCTATCTGCATTTTGCCTACCACAAGGTGGTAGAGGGTGAGTGGCAGGAGGGGCCTGTGTGGGGGAGTGGGCTGGATGAGCTGCCCTGGGGGCCTGCCTAACCAGTTCTCACTCATCCTCCATCTTTCTCCTTTAGGGATCTTGGACACCCTGGAGGGCCCCAACGTCCCACCCATGCAGAGGGTCCCTAGAGACATTCCTGCTGTGCTCCCTGCTGCCGGGCTCCCTGTCACTGTGGTCAATGCCACTGCAAAGGCAATAGCAGCGACCCTGCAGTCACACTGACCTCCCTGAAATCCTTGGCCATCCCTGACTGCCCAGCTCTGGAGGAAGACTAAAGGACAGTATACTGAGGACATGTGTCTCTTTGATGAGGTCTGCAGCAACCACTGAGCCTTTGCTGCCTAAACACCTGCTTGGCACCGGTCTTGGCTTCTGAAAGGCACAAGGCCAAGGAGTCCTGGCCAGGACTGCAAGCCTCTGCAGCCAGGTGCAGAATGTGGGTCAGCTCTTCTGAGGCCCTCACCACCTACCCCTTTTCTCTCCCTTCTCCTCTTATACTGCTAAATATAGACTTGGTAATTAAAATATTGATTGAAGTCTGGAACTACAGCTCCTGTTCCAGCCATTCTCCTGCCACCCTACTTCTGATACAAATTTCTGTTCTGTCAGCAGTGGTAATGTCATATGCCTGCTGTCCCTTCCTTCAGGCAGGCCCCAAGCGTGAGAGCCACAGTCCTCACATATGTATACCAGTCTGAAGTCTAGACTGACTGTACTTTTGAGAAGCCAATGCAGCAATGACAAATGAACAAAAATTTCCACTTACATCATTACAGGGACCTTGTGTACCTGGACCACATAGAGCTGGCATTTGAAGCCAAACATGGTTTTATTGAGGCTTTAGTTTTCTTTTTCTTTTCTTTCTTTCCTCCTCCTCCTCCTCTTCCTTTTTTTTTTTTTTTTTTTTTTTTTGAGACAGGGTTTCTATGTATTGTTTTGGAGGCTGTTCTGGAACTAGCTCTGTAGACCAGGCTGGCCTGGAACTCACATAGATCCGCCTGCCTCTGCCTGGCGAGTGCTGGGATTAAAGGCATGTGCCACCAATGCCTGGCTAGGCTTTAGTTTTCTACCCTTCCTCCAAGTGTGTTTTTTTGTTGTTGTTTTTTTTGTTTTTGTTTTTTTTTTAAAGCAACACCACCCTTTAACCTCCATTGAAGAAGTAAATTCAGGCTGAGTGTGGTGGTGTATTCCTTTTAGTCTCAGCATTCAGGAGGGGTGGATCTCTGTGATTTCAAGGCCAGCCTAGTCTACAAAGTGAGTTCCAGACCAGTCAGGGCCACATAGTAAGACCCGGTTTCAACAAACAATAAATTTTGGGTGCTACTTAAAAGTAGACAGTTTCCAGCACCCATGGTAGGTAGCTCACAACTGATTGCAACCCCAGCTCCAGGAGCTCCACTGATCTCTGAGGACACCTGCTCTCGCTGCACAGACATACACATAATTAAGAATAAAGTCTAGGGGCTGGAGAAATGGCTCAGTGGTTAAGAGTACACGCCTCTTGCAAACGACCAGGATTCAGAAGTTCAGTTCCTAGCTTCCATGTTGGGTGGCTCAGATTTTCCTTTAAGCACCCTCTGCTGGCTTTTGGAGGTATCGACACAAACACAAAGATTTAAAAAAAAAAATTAGTCAACAGAGGGAGTACAGCTTTTGACTTTACTGTTTTGTTTTGTCTTTTAAGGGGGGCTGGGGGGAGTTCCAAGGTCATTATGCAGCTCTGTCTATCCTCAAACTCTGTAGAACAGGCTGGCCTCGAACTTAGAGAAATCCACCTGCCTCTGCCTCCCAAGTGCTGAGATTAAAGGCGTGGGCCACTATGCCTAGCTCACTCTTTTTCAAGAAAAAAAACTCTTCCTATTACACTGCCCTGTTGCACAAATCAAGTCCCCATTGCAATCATAGGGAAAAAATTCGGCTTCACTGCGCTGCCGCCATTTGACACGCCCCCACCCCACCCGGATTCCCACGGCTTTGGGTTATGTGACCCCCGTTGATTTTGGCAATCCCATTCTCCTGGATGTTAAGACGTCTTCAAAGAAAGCACCCCAGGGACTCTGTCCAGCGCAGCCATATTATCGGGAAGTCCCCGTGGACAGGAATCCCCACGCATGCTACGTCACTGGGACGGGGGGGCGGGGCGGATTAAAGGGACCAGGGGCGTCTAAGCTGGGCTGGGTGTCCAGGGTCTTGGCAGAGGCGCGGGATCTCGGGGTTCAGACCTTACGAATGAAGAAGCACCGGAGAATAAGCAAAAGGAGCCGAGATGGCATGAAAGGCTATCTCAGCGTGACTGCCTCCGCCCCCCCCCACGTGCGGCTGCAGCACTCTGCCTTCTTGTCACGCCGTCGGGCCCTCGGGTCCCGGCTCTTCGCCCTAAGACACGTATCGCGCGCCGGCCGCGTGGTCCACGCCGGGCGGGGGCGGGGCGAGAGCCAGTGACGCAACCGTTGCCATAGGAACTCGCCGCCTGCTCCGGCGCAGCAGCTGAAGCTGAGCTGCATCCCGCCCCGGCTGTCCCCGTGAGCCGTGCTGCCTGCCTGCCTGCCCGGCCCGGGGGCCTCCAAAGCGGCGAGGGAGAGGCCGGCGCGGGGCCGCCGCAGCTCCGTCCCCGCGCCGCCCCCGCCCCCGCCCGCGCCGCTCCTCCTCGGCGCCCCCGCATCCCGGGCCCGCGCCTGCTTTCGCTCCCGCCGCTGCCACAGCCGCTGCCTTCGCTCCGACCGCGACCTCAGTCCCCGCCCCGCCCCCGGCCCCGGCCCCGGCCGCCGCAGGGCCAACTTCTGCCCAGGCCGGGACTCCGGCGCCAGCCCCCAGCGAGGCTCAGTCGTGCGGATCATGCTGCCCAGCTCCATCCAGATTTCCGGGGAGCCGCTGTCAGGCGCCGAGGTGCGGGACATCTGCCGCGGCCTGCGCGACAACGCGGTGCGCCTGCTGTCGCTGCGCGGCTGTCGCCTGTGCGACCGCGACTTCGGCCGTATCTGCCGGGCCCTAGCTGGAGCCACGTCCCTGGCGCAGCTCAACCTTAACCTGGGCGTCGTGTCCAGCCCCAGCCGCATCAAGCAGCTGGCGGAAGCGCTTCGGACCAACCGCTCCATCCAGTCCCTCTTGTGAGTGTGTCCCCTCGCAAAGGGGTCCCGGCCACTGCACCCCCTACCACCTCCTGTATCTCCATATTACCTCCCAGACCCTGTTTTCCCACCGTCCCGCCTTTGCAACCTCTAATGCTCACCTCATCTTTCTTCTGGGTCCACCACACCCTCCCAGAAACGTGGATCGTTTCTAGACTTTGCTCTACATTCAGACCCGCAGGAGAGCTGGGATGCCTAGCCCTTCCTGGTAGGGAATGTCGTTCCTCCCCACCCCACCCCAGTTACTTCATAGTGAAGTCCCTCATGTCTGAGGAAGGGTCACCTCCCATGGAGACTACAGCCCAGCCTTTCCAGCCCTACCCACCGAAAGGTCTCAGAGGCCTGTGAGCCGAGTATGCTGGCTCCCCAGTCCGCTATCCACACACCCCTCCCTGTGCAATGTTCTCATTACCAGTTCCTACCCCAGAAAAGAAACCAAATTCCCTTTCCATCATACTGCTTCAAATCTAGAATTTGCATTTTTCCTTCCCACTTTTGTCTCGGGGAGGGGCACTTTTCCCGAACAGGTAAGACTGGTAATTAATCTCACGTCAACCTTTAGCCTGCACGGGAGCCCACTGACAGATGCCGGGCTGGCTTTGCTGAACCCGGCCCTGGCTCTCCACCCTGCTCTTGTGGCTCTTGACCTGGGGGACTGCATGCTGGGTGATGAAGCCATCAACCTCATCTGTGGCCTCCTCCCTCCAGACGGGGCCAAGTCTGGTGAGCAGGACCCTACTGAGTGCATGAGCTAGTGTGACAGATGAAGGCTGAATGAAGAGAAGGGGGTGTGGCCCAGTGCTGAGAGCTGGGTAGGGGGCGTGCAGTAGGAATGTCTTTTTACCCTTCTCAGGGAGGGAGAAGCTTAGGGACCCAGCTTAGGAGAGGCACTGTGGCCCAGACAGGGGAGGAGTGAGTAGGTCCCTAATTGCTTCAGACTGCTGTGGTTGGGGACAAGGTGGCTCCTAGCCATTATGCTAACCCCATAGACAGGGTAGAGAAGGGCCTGACCCTACTCATCCTGGATTCTTACTGATGCTGCTGCCTAGGTTTGAAGGAGCTAACACTGAGTGCCAACCCTGGCATCACCCCTAAGGGCTGGAGCCGCCTCGCCATTGCTGTGGCCCACAGTTCCCAAGTCCGAGTCCTCAACCTGGACTACAACCCCCTAGGTGAGCTTAAAATGATTCCCCTTTTCACTGCTGCTGTCCTATCCAAAAACCTCAGCCCACCAGTTGCCATAGTAACCCCCACTCAAGGGCGGGAAGACAAATGAGAACTCCCAGGGGTCTCGTAAGGGGCCAGCCGTCATGGAGTACCAGATGACCGACAGGTAGGTAGGTTAAAGCCCCAGACAGCACCCATGGATCTGACTTGCTTATCTCCCTCCAGATGCTCCCTTCCTGGCCACTCACCTTCATCTCCTGGCCAGGACCGACGATTAACAAACCTCTGTTATCCCAGACGGCTGTGAATTTGTGCTGTCTTTTCAGGTGACCATGTGGCAGGGATGCTGGCTGTAGCTGTGGCCTCAAGCCGTACCCTAGAAGTCCTAGACTTGGAGGGCACAGGGCTCACAAACCAGTCAGCTCAGGTGAGAGGCCGTCATGTTTTAGAGACAGGCTAGAGAAAAGGATGAAATGATCTTTGTGTCTGGGGACAGACCCAAGGACTGCCTAAATTATGTTCATTGTTTTAATTTTATAATTAATGTATTTTATGTAAATCAATGTTTTTCCTGTATGTCCTTGGTGCCCATGGAGGCCACAAGGTGGTATCAGATCCCTGCAACTGGAGTTACAGATGGTGAACAGTCATGTGGGTGCTGGAATTGAACCCTGGTCCTTAGGAAGAGCAGACATTGCTCTTAGCCACTGAGCCACCTCTCATGTGTTTATCTTCCTGTGCTCTTCTCTCCTTTCCCAAGACCCTGCTGGACATGGTAGAAAATTACCCAACAGCTTTGCGGAGCCTGGTGTTGGCTGAGAACAGCATTAGCCCAGCGCTGCAGCAGCAAATCTGTGACCTCCTCTCTGAGGGGGAGGAAGAGGAAGAAGTGGCAGGAGGCGCTGTGGACACCCAGGAATGGGGAAGAGGGCGGGAGCCTGCTGCCCACCAGAGGGGTGGCAGTTCCTGGATGTGCTCCAGCGGTAAGAACCTGGAGAGTGGATGAGAGCTTGATCTGGAAGAATTGAAACAAGGGGGCGGTGCTGGGAAAGCAGGCCATGACTCTCATCTATTTGTGAGGCTCACTAGCAATGAATGGTGGCTGAACATCCTTCTGCCCTTCCACAGATCCCAGCTCTCAGATGGTGCTAATGACATCAGGACTAGGGGACAGCCTGTTGGCTGAGACCGAGATGTGACTCTCCACTTGGGCTTCTGTGCATCATAGCATTTGCCTGTGTCCCCACTACCTTCCTCCACATGGCAGGGAAAGGTCCTGGCTGGGGCTCTGGCAGCTCCTGATAGTGGTGGGAGACTCTGGAAGCTGTCACTGGGCAACAGCCTTGGGGGTTGGGGGGACTTGAACCCAAGGTACTGACTTTGAACTTGTTGGCAGCTCTGGCTGCAACCCGCTGGCTCGGAACAGATTTTATAAACTCCACAACCTGACTTGGAGCTGTAGTCACTGGGGGATGACCAATGGGAGGGACTGGCAGTATCACTCATCGGCATTAAGGGTGGTATCACCCTACATCTCAGACTCTAAAAGGTCAGCCTAGATCTAGGACCTAGGGGTCCTGGGAGTTCAGACATCTGAAGATACCGGAGCCGGGCTGAACTTTGTCCTCTTTCTGCTGGGAAGCTTATTAGTTGCTGCTGTTACCTGAGCACCCTGTCCCCAAGCCTTGTGCCAAGGGAAGCCAGGCAGAATGGGTAAAGGGCAGTCTGGCAAAGATTAGGAAAAGCTGAACTAGAAATACTTAAGTGCTGGAGAGGTGTTCAGCAGAGAAAACACAACTCCAGCTCCAGGATGCCAAACCCCTGGCCTCTGTGGACACCGTGCATATACACACATACACACATACTTAAAAATGTTAGCTAGGCATGGTGGTACACACCTTTAATCCCAGCCCTCTGTAGGCAGAGAGAGGCAAGTGAGTTTTAGGCCAGCCTGGTCTACATGAGACGCTTTCTCAAAAATAAAAACAAGATGGGGATTACAATGGGAAGGAGAAAGTCATTAAGGCAAATTAAGCCATACCTGTAAAATAAGTTTTATTTGACTTTTAAAAGTCATTAATGTGAAAATTCCCCAAATCTGGGAGTAACAGTCTAGCGCCAAGGTTAAGAGGGGGCCAGGCCTCACCTGGGGCCTAGCTTGAGGCCCCTGAAGTCCCATCCTCCCTCTGGAGAGGAGGGTGAGAACAGCTAGCTGAGGGGAGCCCTGAGTAAGTCCACCCTTGTCCCTAGGCAGCTGGGCCAGGCCTAAGAGTAGCTGGTGCAGAGGAAGAGAGTAATCACCAAAGCTCTTGGCCATGAAAGAGAATGGTGAACACTGGCATGCTGGGCCTTTCCCCATGATCACACCTGGGTCACTGAACGGAGGACAGAGCCTGGGACTCAAATGACTTATTACCTTTGGAAAAATTAAGTATTCCAAGAGGAAAAGAAAACCAGGAGCCAAGCTGGCCAGTCGGTGCCAATGCAGCTATAAGATTTGGTGTGGATCCCATTTACATAGGAAACAGCCACCCAGGTCTGAGCAAAGAGTTCAGGAGCCATGTGTAGCCCCGAGAGGTGATAGCAGCAAGGCAGGCGGGCTTAGCTGAGTAGGGTGCCCTGTTCCTGCGCCTGCGTTAGGCTGTCCTTGCGGTGCAGGTGGTGTACTCCCATTCTCTTGGGGCTGCGTTGGGGGCGGCTGGAACTGGGGAGTGGCCAGGCCTTGCCATCAATATGGGAAGCACTTGGTCCTTCCTCTGTGCCCTCATTAGCAGGAAGCAGGCTCTGGCGCTCTTCCTCAGGGCTGACAGGCAGGTTCAGCACTTCCTCTTCCTCTTCCCTGGGAAAGCCAGAGTCAGGCTCTGTTGGTAACAGAAGTCCACTCTCATGGTGTGGGGAAGGCGGTGGGGCCTCAGAGTGACTGGGGGAGAAGTGTAGCTGTAGTTCAGTGAGTGCATCTCGTCCAAAGGCTGTGCGCTGGGCCACAGCAGCAGGGGGCGGGGTGCGGTCCACAAACGCACGCTGCCAGCTGGCCAGCAGGTCCTCCTCAGAGCTGGCAGAGCTGGCTGGGGCACTGAGTGCTGAGGGGGCTGGACTAGGCTGGTGATGGGGTGAGCCTTGGGCTGAGGCAGGGTTGCTAGGCACTGGGCTGCGGTGGACCCGCTCACTCCCCTCCTCCACCAGGCTCAGGGAGATGGCCTGGCGAGTGGCATAAGTACAGTTGGGCAGGGGGCTGTTTCGAGGAATTCGAATCTTATCCTCAGAAAACTCTATTACCTTCCGGCCAGGATACAATGGGTGTGGTGGAGATGGGGTAGGGTAGGGACTCAACTTCTCAAAGGCTGGCAGGGGCAGCTCCTCCTCTGGGGAGCCTCCTGCAGTACTCACAGAGCAGCAGTCCCCATTGCGTTGTGGAGAGGGACTGCCAGGGGCTGCAGGGCTGGCTGAGTCACCTGGAGCATCCCCACTCATGTCCACATGCACGAATACATCCTCAGCCAGGGGGCGGCCAGAACTGGCTGACTGGGCTGAATTGAGCAGGAGAGACTCGGGTTTCTCCAACACCCGGGCGATGACTGAGGTGGGCACCACGGCCCCTGCGGCCAGGCTGGAAGGAGGGCTGGGGCTGGCAGCCTCTTGACCATCACGCAGATGTCTCCTAACCATGTCCTGTAGCTCACAGGGCAGCTAGAATAAGAGAAGGGAGAGAGATGGGTGAGTCCTGCTGAGGACAATAGCCACCACTGTGTCCCATACACTCAGCTTAAAGCTTCTACACAACCTGGTATTGAACATGAAGATAGGCAGCTCTACTGCTAAGACCTGTGTGTACTGAAACACCTATCTCCTCTGTCTCAGGCGGCCTGCTCCAGAACCAGACTTGGGAGAGCTATAGTCACTACAGACCTAAAATACCTCCAGTTCTGCAAGTCAGCTCAGCCTTAGGTTGGAGGCAGAGGCTCTGACCCTAAGAGGGATGGGATCAGACGGCCTTTCTTAGTGTCATGGCTAATAGCTCTGGCCACCCCTACTGCCTCCACAGGCTCCTCAGACTGAAGAGTACCTTAACAGAAATACTAACAGAGCCAGCTCCAACACTAGTAACAGGCCCTCAGCGGCACCCAGAAACTCAACAGTTAAACAGCTCCAAGTACAACCCAGGGGCAAAGGAAGGAAAAGTATAAAGGGAAGTCAGAGGAAGCGGGAGGCAGAGAGGCAGAAGCTGGGCAGTTCTCAATGGCGGGGATGGTGCAGGGCAGGTGTGTCACTCACATCAGCAAACTTGTGCTTCCGGAAGTGGGATTTGTTGCACTTGAGCAGCTGCACAGCCAAGTTGCAGTCCAGCCGGTAGCGCTCCTGGAGACAGAGACCTTCTTAGAGCCCAGCACCCCCAAGGGTCTAAGAGGTAGCCAAGCTGAGGACAGCACATACATTGAGCTCCTCCAGCTTGTTGATGGTGTTCCTGGCATCCAGCAGCTTGTTTGTCAGCTCCACAATCTCCCAGTCCAGGGTCTTTCTGTCCATCTCAGCCTTCTTGATCTGAAGCACAGACTGGTGGTAAAGCCAGCCCAGAACCCAGCTAGCCCTCCCCCTCCACCACCTCCAGCCCAGAGACATAAGGCCACAGGTGCTAGGGCAGCCAAGGCAGACAGAGCAGACAAATGACAACAGACAGAAGGAGATTCAGCATTTCTCCTGCTCTGCGGGCTGCTCATGAGAGGGGGCTTTCTGAGAAGGACCTAGCGCCATGGGAACCCAGGACAGAGGCAGTCTAAGAGACTGCCCATCCTTGGAGGGAGCTTAAGGGACTCTAGGAACCAGCAAGGCACTAACACCTCAGAGGCAGTAGGTGCAGCCAGGGTCTAAGGCCTGTGTGAGCAGTTCTTTCCAGGATCAGCTAAGAGTGGGGCACTTATGAGATTAGGTGGATGGGCACAGAGGGAGCTGCAGGCTCAAAAGTAGACTTCTGGTCTTCAGCTCTTAATGTGGGCCTATAGCCTGGGCTTGCTGCCACTGCAGCTGGGCAGCTGAGAAGGCTCTGGGGGCTGCTATCCACCAGTGCATCTCCAAGAGCCATGAGCAGAACCCAGTGCTAGCTCTCTCCCAGGGTGGAGGCACTGACAGGGAAGAGTGGATGTACTCAAGAGGCAGAGGGAAACAGCCAGGGTCCCACGATCCCTGATATGGACCAAGGAGGCCAGGACCAGGAGGGAAAAAAACACACAAACTCAGACGCAACTGCAAAAATCCAGCTGTGGCTAAGAGAGGCCTGAGAGGAGAGTGCAGCAGCAGCGGTGGCAGCATGAGGGAGGGAAGACGGAGAGAAGAGAAACAGTGTGAGCATTAAGACAGTCCCGACTGGCACAGCACACTGCAGTCCCCTCCCCAGCACTGCCCCGCCCTACCCCCCCCAAGCCCCAGGGTGAATGGCATCCCCCTGGCTATGTTGTAGCACAGTGCCAACCAAACTGCTCTTCCCAGCACAGTACCAGTGTGTGCAACTTGTCCTCCAGCTCCTGGTTGGTCCGCTGGGAAGCTGTGTAGCTGTTCTGCAGCCTACAGAAGAACACAAGGCAGAGAGTCCTGGTCAAGATCCTGTTCTTTAGGCCCTACCGACCCTCTACATGTGAGTCTGGGAAAGTTCCTGGCTTTCTAAATAAAATCAGGTGGGAGCCGGGCGTTGGTGACACACGCCTTTAATCCCAGCACTCAGGAGGCAAAGGCAGGTGGATCTCTGTGAGTTCGAGGCCAGCCTGGTCTACAGAGCAAGTGCCAAGATAGGCTCCAAAGCAAAAAAATTCAGGTGGGATCTGAGACTCTTCCAGATAACCTCCCATTAATGGGGAGATAACTGGGCCCTTATTCCACACCTGCGGAATTTGTCTTTAAACTTGTCCAGTTCTTCACGACTCTGGCCTAACTCCAGTTCCAGGCAGTCTTGCCCTATTTCCAGCTCCCGCTCCAAGGCCTCAGTGCGTCTGGTGGCAGAGGCCAGGCGTCGGCGAAGTTCTTCGTTCTCCTGCTGCAAAAGTCTGGGGGAGGGGGACAGGGAGCCATCAGAGACAACTAACCCTGGAGCAGCAGACCAGACTGGGAAAGGACAGGGCAGGCATGTGGGTCCCTTTAGCTTCAGTCTAGCTGGGGAGACACTTTACATGCAGGAGCTCTGGCTTCAAGAAAGGCCTGGGTTGGAGGTAGGATGGGGTGGAAAACACTCCACTTTGCCCCACCCAATACAGGAGAATACTAGGTCAGAACAAAAAGGTCATAGCTCCCTACCTGCCTCTGGTTACCACCCAAGCCAGCAGGCCACCAAGCCTTACAGCTCCAGTTTCCCCATTTAACAATCAGGCTTCTCCATTATTAATATCTTGGGAATCCAGGCCAGCATTGCTGTTCTCCAGGGGGCCTCAAATGCTGACAGAAAGGCTTTGAGAAGCAGCTGGCACAGGTGAGTTACTCTGGGCAAGTGCTGGGCAAGAGCTCTTTGCAAGGGAAGGTCCTCAGCCCACAAATCAAGGAAAACCCTTTCCCAGGCAGAACACACACAACACTGAGCCCTACAAGACCCCATCCAACCTTTACCTCTGCCGAGCATGCGTAGTTCACGGGCTGCATGTGGCTGAGGAAGGCTATGGATACAGCCCAACACAAAAATCATGAACTTACTTAAAACTAACATTTTTCTGCAATTTTTGTTTTGTAATTTTGTTTTGTAATGGTTCCTGAGCATGAACAACTACAGGTCACAACACTGTGCCACAATGTCAGAAGTTGTTATGTCAGAAGGCCAGCTGTAAGGAGAAATCTGGTAGTACCAGAAGCCTAGAGCAGGAGTAAAAAGGGACACAGTGCACAGGACAGTGACAAGCAGAAGCCTAGAGCAGGGGACACAGTGCACAGGACAGTGATGGGTAACCAGTACTCACTTCATCCTCTCTGAGTCAGTCAGGGAGTCCTGGTCAAAAAAAGAGAAAAAGCCTGAGTCTCATCTCCAGCCACTGACCTCCTGGTTGGCTCACACTTCCAACAGCCCTGGAAATGGCTATGTCACAGAAGAGAACAGAGGCCCTCTAGAGATGAATGAAACCCAGTGATGTCTGGATAAGCTTACCATACCCTCTCCCATGCCAACCAGAAAATTCTAGCACCTCTTCCAATATCTACCCTTAATCAAGGCCATCTTCAAAGGGACCAGGTACCCATGCCATCTCTCCCCAAGAAGAGAGTACCTCTTCGGTGTCCACCAAGCTCCTCATGAGCATGGCACATAATTTCTAGACTAGTGAGAAGTCAAGGCAAACTATAGAAGTTGTGGGTTGCTGGCTGGTGGTAGCGCACATCTTTAATCCCAGCATTCAGAAGGCAGAGGTAGGTGGATCTCTGAGGAGACCAGCCTGGTCTCCAGAGCTAGTTCCAGGACAGCCTCCAAAGCCACACAGAGAAACCCCCACCCCCCAAAAAGTTGTGAGTTTTGAGAGAGTCCCCCACCCCCACCCCCAGACCCTTACAGAGGAAGATGGACAAAGCAGATCTTGGAGGATGAGGAAAAACTGAAGATCCTCTGGGGAACAAAATGCTATGGGGCTTTTGGTTCCTGAGTGTCTGTTTATAGGTTGTCACACAGTCTAGGCTGAACTCAAACTCACTTTGTAACTGAAGGTGACCATGAACTCCTGATCTTACTGCCTCCATCTTCCAATATACGTATGTACCACCAAACCATTTTGTGTTTTGCTTTGAAAACCCTGCCCTAACTTTCCTAAGCTCCTACAATGGTCATGACCCAAGTGCCAGAGCCCAGACAATCAGAGCAGGCCCAAGCTATGCAGAAGGAACACTTCAGAATTGCAGGCCATGAGTAAGCCGATGATGCAAACAGCTCAGATCATGGACTCCAGCCTGACAAATGGATTTGACCCTACTTAGCATACTAGTGAAGGCTTCACCTCACTTAATCTTAGTTGCCTCATCTATAAACCAGGGCCCCAAACAAAATGCATAAAAAGTTTTATCTAATGTTCCTTGAAGTACAATAAACAAATCATTGCATTTTCTCCCCATCTGAGACTGGGTTTGTGCACTGTGGAGCCGGAGGAAAGATCTCAGCAAGCTGAATAAGCCACCCATACTCACTAGAATGAGAGACGAGAGTCACTCAAGTGTCTGCCAGCTGACCACAGGCCTCCTAAGAGCAGGCCTAACATGGTTACCAAGGTAGCTGGGGGAAGGACCAGACTTGCGAGGGACAATGGAGAAGAGCCACTGTGGTGGGAAACAGCTAGAGTGCCACCTCCTTAGGCTCCCTAGGGAGGCCAAGGTTGAATGAGGTGTCCACCACAGAGGCCTGGAGTACAGTTTCCCATAGCCAGGGCCTGGGAGTCCAACAGGCTGGCTGTTAGAGAGAACTGCATTCTATGGGGCCAATTCTGCTGAGCCCAAAGACTAAGTATCCCTGGGACATGAATACACACTGGCACTGCCACAGTTGTATCCGCAATGTGATTCTCTCGCCTTAACCCATGACTAGCATTTCAGGCCTGAGAAGTCAGCTGACGTTAGCTTCAGGGGCTGGCTTCTGGCAGCCAGGACCAGATACCAGTCTTGCTGACCTCTTGCTGGAGCTGGGACACAGGGATTTCCAGGCGCAGCTCTCGATGCTCTGGAGGTGCCTTCCGGTAAGGTTTCTTAGGAGGGGTAGCACTGGTCATTCTGGAAGGTGCAGGCTTGTCTACCTGCCAAGAGAAGCCAGGAAGACACAGGCTCAATGATGTAAGACACTTTTGAGGGCCACCAAGACGGGTCAGTGGGTAAAGGCCCTCACTGCTCCTGACAAACTGACTTCTGTGCTCAGAACCCACATGATGAAGAAAACCAACTCCCACAAGCGCTCTCTCACCTCTATAGCTGAGGCATGTGTACATCTGTGCCAACCACTCCCTCACACACACAAAATAAATGGATGGACAAATTCCAAGCAGCCTTTGGGCTGAGAATTTTAAGAAGATGGCGAGAGGATATTCGCAGACAGCACCACACAGGCAGTCTGAGCCATAGCTGGGTCATTAGAAGGGCTGGACTTTGGTGCTAAAGATGAGAGCAAGAATCCATCAGAGAACAGGCAGGTGGGAAAGCAGGCCCCACGGTGAGCAGGTCTTGCTCTAAAAGTGGGGCAGGTACCTCAAGAGCAGTCCATACTTGTGGTCTCAGAGAATTGCAAAGCCAAATTCTCCTCAACCCTGTAAACTGAGGCTGAAGCAGCACCAGTTTCACAGAGCTGTCATGAAGACTGTATCAGTCCATAAGAACACTGCCAGGGCCAGGCAGTGGTGGCACATGCCTTTAATCCCTGCCTTGGGAGGCAGAGGCAGGTGAATCTCTATGAGCTTGAGGCCACTCTGGTCTACAGAGTGAGTGCCAGGACAGCCATGAAAAAACAAAAAAGAACAGTGCCAGATGAGGCTGCATTGCATGGTGGCCCCACTTTTGATCAAAGCACTCAGGGGGCAGAGGCAGGTGGACCTCTATGAGCTCCAGGCCAGTCAGAACTACATACTGAAACCCTACCTCAATAAACAGACATAGCCAGCCCTATACATTCATAATCCCAAGTACTGGGGAGGCAGAGTCAAGAAGGTCCTAAATTTGATGCCAGTCTAGGCTTCATAGTGAGACTGTTTACAACAAAAACAGAAACAGTGCCCAGCACTTAGGTAATGTTAAATATAGGCTTGATTTCCATAAACTGTGAACAAACCTTGAATGTCTGAGGATACTGACCCAACCCAGGCTCCTGGATGAGTGTCTCCAAGCTGAGAGCACTCTCTGAATACTGCCAACAAAGGTCAAGCCCAGCTGGCCCAAGACACATTCCCCTTTGTACTAGTTCCCACTACAAGAGAGCAGAGAGCACCTATCCAGCTTCTCCTTTTCACCAGTTCCCACTACAAGAGAGCAGAGAGCGCCTATCCAGCGCCTCACCTGCCAGCCTCCCAGAAGAGAACCAAGTAGGGGACACAGGCCTCATGACGACATACCATCTGTCCATTGGCAGCTCTCTCTACTATGCTGTCCTGGAGTTAGCTTTTGGCTCTCCACATCCCACAGCCCCTTCACTTCCTCTAGCCAAGAGTTCCTGAAACCAGAGAAGGAATGAAAGGAGACACCAGGTGTCAGCCGCTCGCCTGCCCAGTTTGCGACCTGGAGACGCCCAGAGAGCAGCAAACAGGGAGACTGCGGGACAGGGGGTTAGGGGAATGCAGCAGAGACAGAGGTATGAGGATCATTAGACTGGTGGTGGCATGGGTTACACAGTGAAGCCAACTCAAAACAGAAACAACTAAAGTAACTAGTATCCTGCCTTTCTCCAGACAACATCTGTGTCTACAAACTCGTTCATCATTGGCTCAACTTAACACATGCCCGTCCTGGGATAGGTCTGCTACTACTTTTTTTTCTGTTTTGTTTTGAGACAGGGTTTCTTTGTGTAGTGCTGGCTGTCCTAGAACTCACCCTATAGATCAGGCTGGCCTCTAACTCAGAGATCTGTCTTTCTCTGCCTCCTGAATTCTAAGATTAAAAGTGTGCACCATCACTGCCTGGCAGGTCTGGGTTTTTTATTTTTTATTTTTTTTGGTGTTTCAAGACAGAGTTTCTCTGTGTAACTTCTCTGACTGTCCTGGAACTCACTGTGTAGACGAGGCTGGCCTCAAACTCACAGATATCTGCTAACCTTTGCCTCCTGAGTGCTGGGATTAAAGGCGTGCGCCACCCCAACCCAGCATCTGGTACAGTTCTTACTCCTACCCATGTGTCCTGCTCATCTCCTAGGCTTTTCAGATTCTATAAACAGCTAAGAAATTTGGGGAACACAGATTGCAGATGAGACTACCAAGAGCCCGGCAGAGGAGCAAGATGACAATGGTGCTGGAGAGTACCCCCAGCAATGGTTCCCCAAGAGCTCAGAGACCCATTTCTGTGTACAGTGGTGGTCGATAAACCCTAGCAATGAGCAAAGGTAGGCCCACGGGAAAAACAAAACAAAACAAAACAAACCCCAAAGCTCAGCAATTGGGAGAATGGGTCTCAATCAGGTTGAGTTTGCCCCTGCTTCTCTCAGGGGCAACTGGCAAACGTCTAGAGACATTTTTAGTTTTCAGAATCTACAGAGGAAGAAGTACCATTGGAAAGTCAAGGTCAGGGTATCAATGAATCATCCTACCACACACAGGGCAGCTACTTTAACAAAGAACTGGCAAGGCAAAAGGTCAATAGTGCTGAAGTTGAGAGCTGCTGATCTATTAAACACAACTGTGGGCTGGCAGGGTGGCTCAATAGGCAAGGGTGCTTGCTGCCAAGCCTGACTGATGGCCCAAGTTTGCTCCCTGGCACTCACACAGTGGAAGGAGAGAACTGACTCCCACAGGTGGTCCTCTGACCTCCACATGTGCAATGCAGCAAGCATGCGCCTACATACACACACTCAAATGTGATAGAAAAATTTAACCCCAAATCTGGGGAGCCCAGACCCATGTTTCCAAGTCCAGGGCTGCTCTGGCACACTGAAGTGCCTGGGTGATATGCTTCCCCACTGCAAAAGCCTGCTCTATACCTATGCACGTGGTTGAGCCAAGTGACCTGCCAGGTACCTTAAGCTCCTTGGGAATTCTGAGAAGCACCTGTAATAAGCTGGGCTGCAGCATGGGGGCAGCAGGCACCACAGTGATCAGTGGAAATAGTAACCCTAGGTGGCTTTCTGAGCATAAAAAACAATCTCTTTCCACCCCCATCAACCCAAACAGAGCTGGGGGCTGAAGGAGGCCTTACGGGCTAAAGCATGTGTTCCTACTGTTGGGACATGCCCTGGCCATGATTCCTGTCACATTCCAGCAGGGCCTGGGGCATCAGGGTGGGGGCAAAGGAGGGTGGGGAAGCAGTAGTCTCCTTCCTCCGTAAGGTCCCTGGCCTGGGTTTGGGGGAAAGCTTGGTGTAGTAGCAGAAGCAAGAGCAGCCAGCCTCCGCCCCTTTGACAGCAGGCAGAACGTGTCCCCACAGGGCACAAGCAGCATGCTGTCAGGCTGACTCCCTGCACAGGAATCTGGGAGGGCCAGAAAGGACACCACATTCCTGGGGTGAGGGGGAACAAACAAGATACAACCACAGGTCTTCTGTGGCTGTCCTCCAAACAGTCCTAGAGTAGGGACTTCTGTGGCCTGAGGGAAGGGCCCAGAAAAGTTCCAAACCAGTGCAGATACCCAGGCCCTAACAGTCAAAGGTGTATGTGCGTGGGTGTATATGCCCGGAAAACAGGGTAGGACCAGAGCCATGGTCTAAAAGGGAGACGGCAATGGAGCTTCTGGTGATGGGAAAGTTCCCAGGAGCTGGCAGCTGCCTTGTCCCTTCTCTTCACACAAGCCAGCTCTCTGTGGCCTTCCTGTCCCAGCCCTCCCCCACCCCAGAGCTGAGGAACCCTCCACTCTGTAGTTCCTTGAGTGCTTTTTCCTCCAACCTCAGCATCCTCTTTACTCACCTGCCCCACTTCCTGGCATCGCTGCCACTCTCTTGTAGGCAGCAGGACACTTATGACAACAGCGGACAGGAGGGTGGACAGAGACACATCCAGGTGCGTGGTAATTCCATCAGTGGGCAGAGCTGCCTCACTGAGGCACCACATCCTACAGCTTGCCCTGCCTTGTCCTGATGGTAGGTCCTGGCTGCAGCTATGAGCGTGTTTATTTTCAGGCTTCTCTGAGGCTAGAGGCAATCTGGTTTGCTGGTTTGGGGGATGATTTGGGTGTGACAAGGACAGAGATAGTAAACACAGATAGGGACTCTAAGGACGAAGGTGGGGTTACTTCTCTATCAGACCCTTCAACGAATCAGTGTCACAAGGAGGGAACCACTCCTGACTAGGGAAGTAGGGACAATGTACCAGGGAACCTTCCAGGTTCCCCAGTCTTACTCCCCACGGCAGGCCTGTGCCACTCCCTGCCCCATGTTCATAAATACCAGGGCATGTTGGGACATCTGGGCCTTTGTTTCAATTCCCAAAATCTACTAAGTGCCCTGGAATCAACTATAAGGGAGAACACTGGACAGACAACGGGCCTGGCAGCCCATTGTCCTGGACGAGAGGACAGACCAGAGAAGAGTGAAGAACAGCTGGGTTTTGAGGCCCCGAAGCTGAGAGAAGGTGAACAGATGAATTAGAAGACATGAAAGCAGTTTCACCAGCTGTAGCCTCCACTGACCACAACTCCTTTATCTAAATGAAGACTTCCAACCCTGTTCTGAGAAGAGAAGGCCCGGTGGGCCACCATGAGTAAGCACAGCCAAGGTCGGCCTGTGGGGACTCATGGCCTCTAGTTGCCAAGTTGACTCTTCTGGAGGAAGCTCTGGCAATGAGCAGGGAAGAACTCTACTCCCAACTACCTGGGCCTTAGGAGGTGGGTCACATGACTCAGGATGGGGGCTCCAGCTTGTGTGCTGGGTCCACATTAAAAGAGCTGTGCTAGGTGGAGCGCATGGCTGAGCCAGCATGGGTTGTGGCTCTTGGGATGAACTTGCTGACTTGCAGTGGGAGACGCCCAAATTCCCTGAAGCAGGAGAAGTGGTTCTCCTCAGCCTCACCACCCCCACCCCAGTCTAGCTAACCTTCTGGCCTTCCTTCTTCACTATTCCTGCATTCCTGCATTCATTCTTCACTATTCAAAGTCAGTTCAGAAGAGACTACCTCATATCTGCTGGGGAGGAGGGTGATAGCTTGCTAATTGCCATGTTGCAATATGCCAGTCAATGCGGCCGCCTGTTGCCACCTGCCCTGTATTAAATACCTTCTCCCTGATTACAGCCCATGGGGCACGATTAGCTGCCTCCAGAGAACAAAGTCTACTTTCATTAGAAATGGGACTCGGCACACACAGCACAGAGAGCCTGCATCGCAAACCCACTGAGCAGCTGAGCAGAGTGCAGACAGATAAGAACAAGGCACCTGACCAGGAGCAGGCCGGCTAGTGTCAGTCACTCTAGCCAAGAGATGGGACTCATATCTGTCACCTTTTGTGAGTGGGTATGGCCAGAGGCTTCCACTGATGCTAGAGATCACTGCTCCGAGATGGATGGGATAAGAGAAACCTCTTCAGTTCCCTGACTCACTCAAAAACTACTATCCTTGTTCTTTTTCCAGCAAATGTTCCCAAGGCACAATAGCAAACAGAAGCCCAGGACCCTGGGGCTCTCTATCCCTCCTGCCATTCTACTGAGGTCCCTCTAAGGCCCAGCAAGGTCAAGCATCCAGCTTTCTGCCTATCAAGGACTCAGCGGTCACCATCGCCACCCCATCAATGGTACAGAAGAGGGAAAAGGACTGAATCCAATACGGATGTTGCTCTGTCTTTTCTCAAGTCAGCCTTCTGCCGTCAGAAGCCTCCTCTAGAGTCTGTCCAATCAGTGTGAAGTTCACTGACCCACGTCAGCGTCTACCCAGCCAGGCCATCTCCCATCTCCCTGCCACCCACCACACCGCCTTTAGGAAAGGACGCCATTTATCTGGTCTCAGATTATTTTGAAACCTACTGATAATCTGCTCACAGCAGCAAATGAACTAAGTTAATGGGGGACCTTGAGGGGTCAATGAACCGGACCTTTGGAATCTGGGTGGGGCCCACACTACACAAATCATTAAAGCTTTTCCTCATAATGCTTTCAAGAGAAGTTAGTAATCAAGTAATCACTACTGCTTTCTAAATGAAAGAAAAATCCAGCCCTACTCAGGAGACAGCTGAGCTATGTGTATAGCCTTAATTCCCTGGAAACCTAGCAGGATATAAATAGGTAATAAAACAAACACCAGTCCTTCTGAAAGCCCCCACCAGCCCAAATCACAGCATCCTGATCACACAGGAAACAAAGTACTGCCTTAACTTTCCTACCCTGCATGCCTTGGATATCGAGTTTCTGACCTCTTCAACCTGGGGAAGCTGCACATCACAGCATAGGCAACATGCTTGCCATACAAACCTAGATGGTTCTGAAGCCTCTGAAATCCAGGTTCTGCCTCCATGGAAAACCCCAAACACAAACCACTGTGTTGCAAGGATCAACTCTATGGCCAATGACCCACAATGCAGCCCTGAGAACTGCCCATGAAGACCCTCCACTCTGCCTGAAGAGAGCAGTCCTTAGCACAAGGCTTATTCACTGCATCCCCACCCCCTTTCATCTGCCTCAGCCCCCAGTTTCCGGCATGCAGCTGTTTCTGAGGTACATGAGCAAAGCCTTTAGCAATCCTGGGCGCGTGGCAGGCAGGCAGGCAGCCAGCAGCTCACAGGGTGGGGCCTGGGCAAAGAAGCTGCTCTGGGCTCACGACTAGAGTGAAGATGCCCGTCTGTGCCCAGACCAGCCCTGCCGCCCATCCAACAGCTATCCACGCCTCTGGGCAAGTACAACCTCACCCTCCTGGGATAAGCTGCCTGTAGCTTTTACCTGGCCCCCTGCTACACTCAGCTGAATACACTGACAGGGCTCTGGAGGCCCACAAGGAATCATTCTAACCACAGTAATCATGAAGCCTCAGAACTAGTGCTGCTGACCTGTGAGAACTCACCTGGTTCCCCACCTGAACAAACACCTTGTCTATCCACCTGGCCTCTCACCCAGCAAACACTTGACAGGAACAAAGGGGGAAAAGACTACTGATGATGATCCAAGCAAACCAAACCTCCCCAACAAAAGGAGTGCCAAATGTGCCAAGTCCATGGCCTGCAGTTGACTTGACATTACTCTACACTTCTAAAGAGAAGAGAAAAGCAGTGGCCCTGGCCAGCCTTCCTTCTTGCTTTTCTAGTCAGAGCCGAGCCCAAACTCCCTTCAGCTTACTACCTCCCTGCTAAACTTCTTAGGGAGCCTGGAAGCAACTAAGTTCCTCATATTCGCTCACACACACCCTTCCTTCTCCCTCTCAGCGAACAGGAACAAAAACTGCCTGAGAGCTTGTAAGGCTCAGGGCTCCATTCAGGCCAGCCTCACCTTGGGTGCCTGGAGACACCTGCAGGATCACCAGAGAGAACAAGGCAACTGATCTTCTCGGCTCCAAGTATGGAAGAAAGGGCCTAGGATAGCAGCTTCTCCATGCCAGGCAACACTCACCAATCTCCCAGGAAAGGCCAGAGCCTTTCTTGGGCCTAAAGAATCCAAAGTCAGGCCCTGCCCTGTCTCCCTGAGGCACCCTCCCTGTTCTCGACTAAAGTCCACATGACACCCTCAGTGGAAATGGGTAAGAGACCAAACTCCACCTCCCAGAGCAATGGTGACCAGTGGGAACTACACAGATCCCTGAATCTGACATTCAGTTTACTACTCTCTCTGACCAACAAGTCCCCAGAGCTAGGCCAAGGTAAGCCTCAATCACCCAACCAAGAAGATAACCTAGCCAGGTGGTGGTGGCACATGTCTTTAATCCCAGCCCTCAGAAGGCAGAAGCAGGCAGATGTCTGTGAGTTTGAGACCAGCCTGATCTACAGAGTGAATTCCAGGACAGCCAGGGCTACACAGTGAAACCCTGTCTGGGGTGTGTGTGTGGGGGGAGATAACCTAACATCCTATTCTGAGTGAGAATAATGGTGGAACCATCCGTATTCACCCTCTTGACAAAGGCAGGAAAACTATCTGGGGTCCTGAAGACACATCTCCACCTATCTCTGAGGCAGAGAAATAAGAACAGCATGGTAACTGAGGGAGAGTTTCCAACTCCTGGTTGCTAAAAGCACAGAAAAAAATGGGAACACCAATCAATTCGTTTTGTGGGAGATTGAGGTGTCCATTATGGAAGAAGGGGAGAGGCAGGAGTCCTGTAGCAAGCCATGTCTCTTCTGGCCATGAAGGGTGTGTGGTGGTCTGACCGAGACTGGCCCCCTTAGACTCACACAAATTAGTACTTGTAGACGCAAGTTTCTGTTCTGCCTCTGTCTACAAATACTTAGTCCCCAGTTGGTAAAACTGTTTGTGAAGGATTAGGTGGTGTGGCCTTGACCACTGGGGTAGGTTTGGTGGTTTCAAATGACTCCCGCCATTCCTAGTGTCTCTCTCTCTCTCTGTGTGTCTCTGTCTCAAGGTTGTGGATTAAGATAGGAGCTCTCAGCTGTTCTTTCACTCTGTCACCATGGATTCTAACCCTCGGAAATGGCAAGCCACATTAAACACTTTCTTTCCTAAGTTGCCTTGGCCATGGTGTTTAACACAGCAACAGAAAAGTAACTGAAACAAAGGAGGTATACCCTGCCCACATCATGGAAAAGAGGAAAGCAGGGACCCAGAAAACAAGACTGAGGGAAGGAGGCAGCCAGCCTGGCGGAGAATGAAGGAGAATGCAGGCTGCTGGTGGTACCTCAGGGCAGGTTAGCTAGCCAAGGTCAGACTCACAGGGTTAGTGTCTTCTCCCCAGTCAGCCAGCTCTCCTGGTTAGTGGTGTTAGCAACAGACTCATGGTAGACACCCTCCAGGCACTCCATATAAACAGACAGCTGAGTGTGTGAGCAGCCCAACTCAGGAGCTGCAAAGAGAGAGCACAAAAGACCAAGCTGCAGGGTCCCTCAGGCACACACTGGACTCTTGTCCGGGAAAGCACCTCCAAAGGACTGTGGGACTCTCAGGGTCTTCCCACCACCTGAAAGCACTCCCGAGGAAGACCTCCTTGCCAATAGTGAGCCCAGCTTACTGATCTACACAAAACTCTCTGGTTGGGCAAGAGAAGGCAACTATTGTGGGAGGCAGCTCCCTAGTTCCCAGACACTGCTGCCAGGCAGGCTGCACCAGGGCTCTGAACACTGGCTTGTAAGAATAAACCCTCCACAGCTGCAGCAACCATCCATCCTGGCCTATGCCAGCACAGTGTATCCCATCACCTCCAAGCTCCGAGGGAAAGAACTGTAAGAGACTAGCGAGGAGTCAAAGCTGTGACAAGAGCTGAATCAGAACACAGTACAATGGAGCAGTGTGCAGCCTAGCCCAGAGCTGGGTCAGTCAGGAATGGTGGCACACTGCCGCCTCACAGCTTCTATAAGGCCAGATGGCTTCCCAGGGAGCTCTCAGAGGACCCCAGAAAATGCAGGTGAAAGCACAGCCAGGCTCCACCTCCCAATACAGCAAGCCAGGACGATGCACCAACACCTTCCCAAGCCTCCAGAAACACCCTGGGGGAAGTGATATCTTCCTGCTTAGAGACTTGGCCGTCAGTGCCAGCCACAACAGTGGAATCTCATTAAGATGAGTCCCCCAGGGCAGCTGGACAGGAAATTCGCTTCCAACACATCAGGAAAGAGCAGAGGAGTCCTCATCCCTGCTTGAGAAGCCCTACATGCAGAGCTGTGATGGTGATGAGCAAAATGGGAAGTACCATCTCCATGCTGCCCCCACATGAGGGCCTGGCAGTCAGTCCAGTTGCCCAGGACACTAAAGCAGGAGGGTGACAAGTTCAAGGCCAGCCTAGGAAACTCAGACTCTGCCTCAAAAAAGTAAGTGTGTGTGTGTATGTGTGTGCTAAGGATGTGGCTCAGTAGTGGAGTGCTTATTCAGCACATGAAGACCCTGGATTTACCCCCAGTATGGCACCATAAAACACAAAGTGCCAACAGGTTCCCAAACTGCCCACTCAATGAGATCCCCATATTGCTCTGCCTACTGTACCCAAGCTTAAAAAAGCCAGCACCCGACTGGAGAAAAGACAAAGGTCTAGCACAGTGGTTCTAACCTTCCTAATGCAGTGACTCTTTAATACAGTTCCTCATGCTGAGGTGACCTCCAACCATGGAACTATTGTTTTTGCTACTTCATAACTGGTTTTGTTACTGTTAAATGGTAATGTAAACACCTGTGTTTTCTGATGGTCTTAGGTGGTACTTGTGAAAGGATGGTTTGACCCACAAAGGGGTCTGGACTCATGGGTTGAGAACCACTAATCTAGATAACTGCTAACTCTTCCTAAAGGCCCTGACCTTTTTCCTAGATGAGGAAGAAAGTCTGGCCACTGACAGGCAGCCTTCAGAACCCTCACCTACTAGAACTCCAAGCCAATAGCTAGGTCTGGTTTGTTTTCCAAAGGAAGAACAGCAGGTATGGTATGGTAGCACATGCCTTAACCCCAGCACTCACGAGGCAGATGCGGTCCAATCTCTTGGACCTTGAAAGTTCAAGGCCAGCCAGGTCTACATAGTGAGTTCCAAGACAGCCAGGGCTACAGAGAAAACTCTTGTCTCAAACAAAGAAAAGAGTAGAACACTGGGAATAATGGTGGATGCCCCAAATCCCAGTATAGAGACTGAGGAAGGAGGATCCAAAGTTAAAGATTAGGCTGAGCTAAATATGTCTCAGAAAAATAGTGAGATTCAATCTAGGCTGGGCTACAGGGACTTTATCTGAAAAGAAAAAGAAAGGAAGTCCTAAGAGCTGGACAGGTCTTACCAGAAATCTCTCATTGTTTTAACTGCTCAGGAAGGACGGGCTGGGTCACAGAGCAACCAGGGTTGCTCAGCACTTTCTCACAGGACTTAATGTGCCTGGATTCAGCTAAGGACCTTGCTCCTAAGTAATCAGAAGAAAATCCTCAACTCTCCCCTCTAGCAGAGGGAGACAGGTTAACAGTGACTCTGTGGCAGGCAGAGATGTGTAGCCAGACAAAACTGCTCTCCAGAATGCTACAAGTTGGTGGTGCATGCCTTTAATCCCAGCAGTCGGGAGGCAGAGGCAGGCGGATCTCTGTGAGTTTGAGGCCAGCCTGGTCTCCACAGTGAGTGCCAGGACAGGCTCCAAAGCAATACAGAGAAACCCTGTCAAAAATCAAAAAAACCAAACAAACAAAAAAGACAAGACCTAAAGGACAAAAAGGAAGTTTGAAGGAGCAAGAAGAGAGGTCCAGGAATGCAGGCAATGTACATCTGTGTGTACAAAAGCCCAGAAGCTAGAGAAATGAGCTAAGTCCAGATAGCTGTTAAGAAACTCATCTCCCCGGTATTGTGGCACATGCCCTCAATACCAACTTGCCGGGAACAGGATAGGCAAGATCTCTGTGAGTTCCAGGCAAGACAAAGCTGCATAGGAAGCCCTTAACCAACCAACCAACCAACCAACCAACCAACCAACCAACCAACAACCAACCCACCCACCCAACAAACCAACAACACGATATCTCTGTGGGTATCTATATTCAAGTGCCCATAACCACACATACACATAAAACAAAAACAAAAACAAAAACAAAAACAAAAACACACACACAAGCAAACTCTTTAACCAGAAGGTTGGTGGCACACACCTTTAGTCCCAGCACTCAGGAGGCAGAGGCAGACAGGTCTCTGTGTTCAAGGCCAGCCTGATCTACAGAGCAAGTGCCAGGACTACACAGAGAAACTGGGTCTTGAAAAACAAAACAAGCCTGGTCTACAAGAACGGTTCCAGGACAGCCGCCAAAGCCACAGAGAAACCCTGTCTCAAAAAAAAAAAAAATTTAAAAAAAATTAAAAGCAAGCCGGGAGTTGGTGGTGCACGCCTTTAGTCCCAGCACTCAGGAAGCAGAGGCAGGAGGATCTCTGTGAGTTCGAGACCAGCCTGGTCTACAAGAGCTAGTTCCAGGACAGCCTCCAAAGCCACAGAGAAACCCTGCCTCAAAACCTCCCCCCCCCAAAAAAAAATTAAAAGCATATCCAGGTGAGACACAAAGACTCAGCTTATCACAAGATTCTTCATACCTGATGAGAAGGCAATAAAGGGATGAGATTTGAATGTAATACTCAAATATGAGCATTTCAAGAGAAAACTAATTTACACAATGGTAAAGCAGGAGAACTAGTTCAAAACTTTCCTACCTTCACCCTGCAACCTAATTACTTGCAAAGATGTAACCCTAATGCAGCAGGTCCTCAGATTGCTACAACACAAAGGTTTACTCTTCTAAGAAAACGAGTTGCAGCACGTTTGACTCCTGGCACAAATCAAATCAATGCAAAGTATGTTACCCTGGGACATATGGCTTCTTAGACAATGGAGGAGGAAAACAAGACTGCCAGGTGCCACAACAGATAGAAGAGTTCATCATAGGGCCAGGCCAGACATCTCAGGGAAAGTCCACAGACCTGGGCCTCCAAGTCCCCTCAAATCCGGTTATATACCAGGCACGTGCCTACTGGCAGGGTAGAGAGTCACTTACTGAAGAAAAAGATGGCCCTGAGGGTGTGTTAAATAGACAGGACATGACTCAGAGAAGAGCCAGTTAGTGAAACCTGAAGCTGGCCTCTGCCCTCAGGCTGCAGGCTACCCCTGCCTGGGAATGGGAGAGTCACTCAGACCCTATACCAGGGCCTGCACCAGGCAGCACAGCTTCAGGACAGGAACATCTGGTTTCCATTTTCACCAAATGGGAGAGGAAGAAACTATTTAAAATGCTGCCAATCTTTGTAGGATGTTATTTTTAAAAGAATGTCTACATACAGACTATGGATTTAATACTATGACCACTTTCTCTCATGTCAATGACCAAAATCAAATGCCAGCCTTAATGTTTATGTGCAAACTAACACAAAGGAATACATCCCACTTTAGAGCATGTATCCTAGCTAGCCATCCTCCTGTCTGACTCTGGCCAGAGGCACTACCATGCCTGAGTTAGAATGGATCCCAATGTCATTTTGCAGCGCACAGCCACCAAATTGAATCCTGAATGAAAAGAACAGGTCTGGCTAACATGGCACAGTGGGCTTCCTCAGCACTGTCTCTGACTTATTATTTGTAAGAGTAAACGGAGGGCTAAGATGAAGTGTTGGGTTCCAGAAAAGACTTCTAAATAGCCAAAATATGTTTCCCATGGGTGTACATCTAACCTCTAACCAACAAGACAAAAACCACGAACTGAGAGACAGTTAAACAAGATACAGATAGCTTTTGGTATATTTAAAAGTTAACTGCACCGTATGGCACTCCGGAAGTGCTGTCATCTGGAAGCTGGGGCAGAAAGATCAATTCAAGAGGCCAAGAGGTCCTGTGGATTCAGTTCAGTGGAAGGTAGGGCACATGCCTAGTCTATGCGAAAGAGGCCCTGTGGATTCAGTTCAGTGGAAGGGTACATGCCTAGTCTATGTGAAAGAGGCCCTGTGGATTCAGTTCAGTGGTACGGCACATGCCTAGTCTATGTGAAAGAGGCCCTGTGGATTCAGTTCAGTGGTAGGGCACATGCCTAGTCTATGTGAAAGAGGCCCTGTGGATTCAGTTCAGTGGTAGGGCACATGCCTACTCTATGTGAAGCCCACAGTTCCAGAACCACATAACATGGTGTTCAGGAGGCTGTGGTTAGCTGGGCCACAGAATAACTTCATATTAATACAAATATTTTGAGTGGGGAGGAGACTGGAGATCGATCTCAGCAATTAAGAGCATGTACTGCTTTTCCAGAGGTCCTGAGTTCAATTCCTGGAACCCACATCAGGTGGCTCACAAATGTGTAACTCTAATCCAGGGGGATCCTAAACTCTACCTTCCAAGGGCACCTGTAGTCACATGCCTGTACCCATACCTATACACAGACACACACTATTAAAAATAAATAGATTTTTAAAATACTGATAACTTTTTTAGTCAAGAGTCTCACTATGTAGCCCTGGCTGGTATGGAACTTGTTAAGTAGGCCAGACTGGCCTCAAATTCAGAGATCCAACTGCCTCTGCCTCGTGAATACTGGGAATAAAGGTAAATACCTATACCTAGCCCCAAAATATTTTTTTTAATTAATTACATTTGCTGGGTGGTGGTGGAGCACACCTTCAATCCTAGCACTTGGGAGGTAGAGGCAGAAGGACCTCTGAGTTTGAGTTCAGCCTGGTCTACAGAGCAAGTTTCAGGACAGCCAGGGCTACACAGAAAAACCCTGCCTCGAAAAAACAAAACAAACAAACAAAATAATTAAATTTAAAAAGCAAACTACCTTATTTAATTCCTGAAGCCGGGTATCCTGAGTTCACATCCTATAGAGCTCTTCCACTTACTAACTGGGGACCTTTGAAAAAAAGACAAACACTCTAGCTCATTTCTTCATCTGTAAAATAGGATGGTATCTTCTTCATACAGCAGATAACAACAAAAGTAGCCAGCGCATGCAAAGTGCTTCCAACAGCATCAAACACAGAGAATGTCCTCAATATTTTCTGTTCTTACTGCTCAACAGCAAATACAAAACTTCCAGCCTCATAGCATCCCCCAACCCGCAACCAGGGTTTCTGTATTTAGGTCTAGCTGGGAAACTGTATCTGTAGACAGGGCTGGCCTCAAAATCATAGATCCTCCTGCCTCAGCCTGGAATCAAAGGCGTGAACTATCACAACCCACCCCACAGCATCTTAACATCACTTTACACAGCTTAATTTAGACAGCTTATTATCAAAAGGCTGCACTGCATCTCTACAGTATCAACCTGTCAGAGCATCAGTGGGAATCCTCCAGAGATCACAGGGTCAATCACAAGGCTTGGGGCAGTACTGAGATCTACGGGCATAACAATACTTATCAAGTGTCCGACAGAATCGAAGCACATTAATGTGTGAACTTTTACATCAACCCTTACTGGCCCCACTGAGCAACAAGAAACTGAGGTGCACAGAGCCATGCAATTAAGAAAGGCCAAATAGCTACAGACAGATCCAACTAGCAACCTGGCTCTATGTGTCAGTTTTTGTTCTTTTGTTTTGTTTTTTTTTGAAACACCTTCCACGTAGCCCAGGTCAGCCTCAACTATGTTGTGTAACTTGAGGATGATCCCGAACTCCTGATCTTCCTATTTCCTATCTCATTTCGAAAATGCTAAAGTTACTAGTGTATACCACCTTCAATTCTTTCAGCTGCTCAACATGATGTTCTCCCCCCCCCCCTCTTCTTAGAAACAGGGTCTATGTAGACAACACTGGCCTCAAACTATCAATCCTCTCTCTGAGTGCTAAGATTACAGGTATGTACCACCATACCTGGCTACCACTCAGTTCTAGCTGAATACAATTCCCAAGAATTCACATACACAAATTCTCCTCAAGGAGAAAAAAAAAGGTTCCCAAACTTTTAGAAATAAATTTACAGCTAAATCTCATCAGATCTTCAGGTACCCAGAAACACTGAAACCAGACTAGTGACACTGATTTAACGTGTTCTGTCTGGAGTAGACTTTGGGTAGGAGTATATGTGCAATGAACAAGACAGGATTAGTGAGTTTCTAGATCAAGCCAGACCTTCCAGTCCAATAATCACACAGATGCAAGTCCCAAAATAGACTTCAATATGAAACCTGATCGCACTGGGCAGAGAGCTGCACTCCTATACACTCAGCTACTTGAGAAGCTGAGGTGGAAGGATCTCTTGAGCCCAGAAGTCTAAGTCTAGCCTAGGTAATACAAGCAAGACTACCTCAAAAAAGAAACAAGAAAAGAGAGGGGGGTTTTGCTGGTCACAGTCATTCATGCCTGTAATTACAATACCTAGGAGGGAGACGAGCCAGGGGAAGACTTGCTGCAAGTTCAGGACTGGCCTGAGTTATACAGTAGGTTCCAGGCCAGACTGGACCAGAGTAAGACTATCTTCAAAAAACAAACTGGGCTGGAGAGATGGCTTAGCAATTCAGAATGTATATTGCTCTTGCAGGAGACCAGGTTCAATTCCCAGCACCCACATGGCAGTTCACATCTACTTGTAAATAAAAGGGATCTGATGCCCCCTTCTGACCTCTGAGAGCTCATGCACACACATGGCACACATACATACACTCAGGCACACACAAACCCATAAAAAGTAAATTAACAGGGGCTGGAAAAATGACTTAGCAGTTAAGGGCACTGGCTGTTTTTTTCTAGAAGATGTGGGTTCAATTCTCAACATATACTTGGCATCTTACAACCATCTGTAACTCCAGTTCCAAGAGATCTAACACCCTCTTCTGGCCTCCCAGGGTACCAGGCACACGTGTGGTACACAAACATATGTGCAGGCAAAACACTCATAAATATAAAATAGAAATAAATATATTAATTAAAATAAATATTTAAAATAAACTACTTAGGGCTAGAGAGATGGCTGGGGGGGGGGGGTTAAGAGCACTGACTGCTCTTCCAGAAAACCTGGGTTCAATTCCCAGCACCCACTAAGCAGTTCACAACTGTCTATAACTCCAGTTCCAGGGTACCCGACATCCATGGTAAAACATGAACACACATAAATAAAAAAGCTACGTAAGCCAGGCAAAGTGTTCCACACCTTTAAACCTAGCACTCAAGAGGCAGAGACCCATGTATCTATGAGTTCAAGGCCAGCCTGGTCTACATAAAGAGTTCCAGGCCAGCCAGAGCTACACAGTGACTCAAAAACAAAAACAACAACAACAACAAAAACCCTACTAACAACAAACAACTGCCAAAAGCCTACTCCCAACTCTGTGTTTGCCTAGGACCATACTCTGCCTCAGTCCTCTCTCCAGCATCAAGTCCACTATGCAGAAAGCCAAAAGGGCAAGTTCCATCATTTCTCCTGCCTTTATCTCATTGGTCCAACCACAAAGTAACATTTTATCAGGGGTCTCAAGGATAGAGTGACCTAAACTTTACCTAAGTTACACTAACCCCTTACCATGTAAATTCATCTGGGTTTCTTCCTATTCCCACCCTGTCTCTCACCTGGGATACAGCTCCCCCAGGACACACCCAAGGAACACTAGTGAACGTTTCTTACCAAAAGAAAAATGCCAAAGCAGACATCAGCTTTGGGTTATTCAGGAGGTGCTCATAGAAAAGCAACTAAATGTCAGTGAACCCCATCAGAACTTTGCTTTCTTATGGCTCGCCTTCATGTCTCCCACAAGAGGTCTACTTCAGGCAGAATGTCAAACTGACGGTGTGAGGGGGAAATCGGAGAAAAAAGGTGCATAAGTAGGAAACTGCTTCGTGAACAGGAATTTGCTAGAATACTTCTAGCCTGGTCTACATAGTGAGTCCCAGGCCAGTCAGGGCTACACAGTGAGACCCTATCTTAAAAAAAAAAAAAAAAAGTTTAATCGCTACTTGCTTTTACAGATGAAGGCAAGCAAAACTGTATTCTACACCACCTCTCAAAAAGCAGCCAGCAATCTAACCAAACACCAGCCTCAGGATCACAGTCAACAGACAAACTCTCTAGAAGAGCAACCTACTCGGATTAACTGACTCTCCCAGGGAGAAGGCCTCTCAGAAACCTGTCTTTGGAAACTGTCTTACCCGCTCAGGGGCTGGGCTGGGGCGAGTCGCTACCTCTTCTTTCCAAGCAGGCAGTGTGATTTCTTCCAGTCCCTGGGGCCGCTGGGTCTTCAGCTGAAAGGGGGCAGACACTGCAGTGCAGCTATGGAACAGCTGAACTAAGCCTGGCAGAGGTCGGCTCCTGGGGCGGCCCGCCCTGCTAACCCCAGAGCCTTCCTTTCCCCTCCCACCGGCCCGAGGAGTCAGGCCTCGGTCCCAAACTCCCGGTTTCTTGGCTCTCCGCGAAGTAACTCTTTTTCAATTCAGGAGTGACTGCTTCTCCAGACTCCGAACCACACCTATTTCTGGCTCCCCCTCCCCCGACACCGTCCCACCTCCTCCCCCAGGGCCTCCGCAGGATCGCAGGCCCCCTCCCGTCCGTCCGCCCCCATCGCTGTCTGCTTTTTCTTTTCTTTTCGCTTCCAACCGGCCCACATCCTCCACCCCGGAGCTGGTCCCTCCCTCCATCCCTACTCCATGCTAGGGTCCCGCAATGCTCCCCCAGTCGCGCCTCCCAGCTCAACTACTCAACACCCCACAACAAACTTTCCGCCGGGGCCGAACCTTCAGGCCGCCATCTTGCCGCGGGGCAGGCCGGGTAGGGCCAGGGCCGCGGGAATCCCCACGCACCAGGCGCGGCGCGTCATCGGGGGGCGGGGCCGGGGCGGGGCCTCGGGCTGAAGACCTGGGGTTCTTGATTGTGGAGGACGAAAGCCGGAGTTTCCTCCAAAGCCGGCATCAGAGACCTGGGGAGGGAAGACAGAAGGGCACAACAGCGGGAAAGGGGGAAAGACTGTTACTGCGGGAAAAATAGGGGACGCCGCTCATCCAGTGAAAAATACCAACACACACCGCCCGGCGGGGTCTCAATGGAGGGCCTGGCACTACCTTTGTAAGGCAGACTGACCTTGAACTCACAGAGATCTGCTTGCCTCAACCTCCAGAGTGCCACACATGGCAAAGAAAAATGCCAGCTCTCATCATGACAGAAGACAACGCATGACCCAGCTTCGATCACCTTCATCAAGCCTGTTACCTAACCTCTTCCAAAGTTTTCAGGTTCCTAAATTGTCCTTTGTTACCAGAAAATAGAACCTTTTGATGCGAAATGCAGTTCCTCCCCTCAGGAGGTCAATTTTTACTGTTTGGGTGCGGGGCATGACTTCACTCTGTAGACTGACCCCAAATTTACTGTGTAGCCCAGGCAAGCCTCTTGCCTCACCTGGGATTACAGGTGTGAGCCTCCACGCCTAGTTTTCAGTTTTCAGGTTTTTAGCCCTTCCAGGAAGCCTCTGATGCTCCTTTTACTGGGCAGCTCTAGCAAGTCACACTGACTGTCATTGTGTACCACAGCTATTTATTAATTTATTTTATGTGCACTAGGTGCATGCAGGAGCCTGCAGAGGTCAGATGGGGTATGAATCCCTGGGAACTGGAGTGACAGGCAGTTCTGAGCCACCATGTGGGTGCTAGGAGCTGAACTCTGCAAGGGCAGCAAATGCTCTTAACTGCTGTGCCATCTCTCCAGTTGCATAATTATTGCAACTTACTGTATCCCTTTGACACTAGTTTCTTCCAGTCAAAAAGGTGGGTCTGACTATATCTTTATTCCATAGCAGGTGCATGGGACACAATACTTAGTGACTAGGGGCAGTTTTTTCTGTGATGTGCTGAGCACATTCGTGCCTCAGAGTCCTCCAGTTTTCTGTGACTGGAATGTTCTCCTTCTAGGTAGTCGCTAATAGTTGTGTCCTTGCTCAAATGTCATCACATCAAAGAAGACTTCCCTGGTCACGTCAGCCACTCCCCTCTACTGTGTTCCACTTAGCATTTGCTTTCCTGAAGATTAACATTACCTAGCATCATATTAAATATTTCTTTGCTTATTGGCCATCTGTCCTACTACAATGAAAACTCCAGAAGTTGTTATTTTTTTTCTCATTCAGCACTATGTTCTCAGTGTCCAAACAATTGCTTGTCAAAGTAAGTACTCAATAAATATTTGTCATTCAATAAGTGATCTGGAAGTGAGTGACTGAAAGATTCTAGACTATAGTAGTGTGTGGGGGATTGAAAATACAGCACGATAAGAAAAGTCACACACACACCCCCAAGACACCACTGGGTCCTGACAGGAATGGTAGAAAAGACAAGCCCAAGAGTCAACGAACAGAAACATGAGATGCACCTGGGTCTTCTGAACAGATTCCAGGGCAAGGAGAAGCCAGATAAAGGAAACAAGGAGGCTCGTAGCCCAGGCATTACTCAGACCTAAAGAGACATTCACCCCGAGCTCAGGCCCCTGTTGACCAGATGGTTCCGGAGAAGCCCAAGCATCTGTCCCTCCATAAATTATCCAGTGCTCCTGTCTTCCAGTCTTCTCTGGTGACAGCCGGAACAATTGTCCCGGAATTCCATCTGCTCCTCCTGTGCAGATCCCCTCTACAGTTCATCAACATTTCATGCCACAGAGGTATCCCATTTCCCTGGGCTCAAGACGGAAGTTGGGTCTGTCCCTCCCCCATCATTACAAACAAAACCTGTGCAGAGGATCCCAAATCTCTAGAGGAAGAGCCCACATCTTCTCTTTTCATTTTATTTACTTACTATTTATTGAGACAGTCTCACTACACAGCTCTGACTGTCCTGGAACTCACTGTGTAGACTAGCCTGGCCTCAAACTCCCAGCTAGAGTCCCATGTTCTAGTTCCCATCTCTCCACTCTCTTTTTGTTGTTGTTGTTGTTTTCTCGAGACAGGGTTTCTCTGTGGCTTTGGAGGCTGTCCTGGAACTCACTCTGTAGACCAGGCTGGCCTAGAACTCATAGAGATCCACCTGCCTCTGCCTCCCAAGTGCTGGGATTAAAGGCATGCGCCACCAACACCCTGCCCTCCATGCTCTTCTAACATTTATGTTTTCTAAAACAAATAAGATTACATTGAATAAATTAATCATATTTTTAATGTAACTCAAATAAAGGCAAATTAACTTGAAAGGAAAGAGTTTAAAAATAAAACTTTTAGCTGGGCAGTGGTAGCAAAAACACAGTTTTCAAATGGAATGAAAATATTTTGTTTTATTCTGGTCAAGAGGTGGTGGCATATGCCCTTAATCCCAACACTGAGGATGCAGAGGATCTCTGAGTTCAAGGCCAGCCTGGTCTACAGATCGAGTTCCAGGACAGCCACGGCAACACAAGCTCAGCTTTCAAAGTCTCCAGGCTGCAGTGCCCTTCTTTGTGACCTTGGTCAGACACACAGAACTGGAATTAATACAGTTACCTGTCTACATAGCAGTTTGGAAGATTATTTCAGAATCTACGACCTCACCACTGCAGAGGGAGGTAGAGACAGGAGGACAGGAGTTCAAGATCATCTTAGGCTGCATAGGGAGTTTAAGACAAGCTTGAACTACATGAGCCCCTTTCTTAAAAACAACCAGCAACACAAAGAGAATTTCAAAACTTCAAAAGGTAGTGAGGGCTTATTTCCCCATCCTCTAACTCTTCTCTTAATGAAATCCATGGCCACCTTTCTGGTGGATAGAGCTTTCCTGCATGTACTGTTTTTTTTTCCCATCTTAGGATACTAAGCTTGATGAAAGTCTAAGAAATCTAATGTGGGCTGGGTATGGTGGTAAATGCAGTATTTCAGAGGCTGAGTCAAGATCACTTCCATCTGAGGGCCAGCCTGGGCTATAGACTGAGAAGATCTCAAAACAAAGCAAACAGAAGAAAGGAAGAGCAGGCAAGCATTCCTCGAGGGACCCATCCCCGTGCTTGGGTGCAGCTTCCCTCAGTGACCGTCATAGAGAAGCCCATGCCCATGTCCTCAGTGTGTTCTATGTTTTCCTAACCACCTCTCCTTCCCTTAGCTCTTATGCACAAGAATATATTAAAGTATATTTGTGAAGAGGTTGAAGAAATAGCTCCTGCAGAGGACTTGAATTAATTCAGTTCCCAGCACCCATGTCAGGTGGTCAGAACCACCAGTAACTCCAGCTCTGGGGGGATTTGACACCTCTGACCTCCATGGGTGTCTACATACACATGCTCATACAGAGACGTGCTAGCCATGAGTGGGGAACAATGGCTTAACTTGGACTTCACTCTTGAACAGCTGGCTCTGACACTGTGAGATAGGATGGAGGTGGGTGGAAAACAGGAAGCAGCCAGAGGAAGGGAACATTTGTTGCGGGGCCCAAAAGCCCCTCTGCTGGACAAATGACCTGTGGAAGATGCCCTCTTGAGATACACCTCTCAGCACCAGCTCAGTCCCTGCTCAAGGACAGTGGTTCTCAACTTGGGGGTCGCAACCTTTGGGGGTGTGTCAAATGACCCTTTCATAGGGGTGGAATATCAAATATCAGATGTTTACATTATAATTCATAGGAGCACCAAAATTACAGTTATGGAAACAATCTTAGGGTTGGGGGTCAGTACAACATGAGGAACTGTATTAAAGGGTGGAAGTATTAGAAAGGTTGAAAATCACTGCTCTGAGGCCTCCACGGGACTGACTAGAACTGGCTTAGAGAAAAACAAGACAGCACAAGCAGATATTGCCCCCAAGCTGGTAAGAACAAGGGCCAGATCTGCATGCCCTCAGGACTCCATGAGGTCCAGAGCCCGCAGGTGCACCTGGAATGTGTGGGTGCGTATGTGCGTAAATACTAGACTAGAGGTGCGGCTCACTTGGTAGACTGCTTGCATAGCAGGCACAGGGCACTGGGTTCAATCCCCAGACTGCATAAGCAAACCAGGCACGGTGTCGAGTGCTTGCAATCCCAGTACTCAGGAGATGGAGGCAGGAGGGTCAGAAGTTCGGTTTATCCTCAGCTACATAGCCAGTTTGAAGACAACCTGGGTTGTATAAAACTCAGCCTCAGAAAACACAAGTAAGTAATACTCACTGGGCATCTGGCACTGAGCTGGAGTTCCCTCTTTGCTCCTGCCCACTCTGACAGCAAAAGAGGAGAAATATTCATGGGTAGGTCAATGCATGGAAGAATAAATGAGCGGGACGCCTTCCCTGTCGTCTTGTATCTGTAGCTCATTGGGTAACTAATGGACAAGGCATTTTCTGTGGGGCCTAAGAAAGAGGCAGGAAACTTGAGAACCCTCCTCTTGGGTGGGAGTGGGGAGAACTGGAGGCCCCGAAAGACAGATACTCAGAAAACACATGCTTAGGGAAGTGAGGCCTCCTGAGGGCTGGGAGTTCTAGAGAAGTATAGCTACCGTCCATGTCTGGGGTCAAAGCCAGAAACGAGCCAGGTTTGTTTGACTGGTGATCACCACTCCGAAGGAAGACCTTAACATCCCAAAGTCATCAGGTTGTCAGCAAAATCTGTTCCCAGGTCCTCCAAATAACAGCCACCAAAGCATGTCATCCTTGAGCAGGAACCAAGCAAATCTTCTCTGTATCATTCAGATTTTAGTATATGTGCTGTGGAAGTGAACACATCAAGTCATATACTGAACCGCAGAAATTCAAGCCAACAGTTGATAGCCATCAGCCAGACGCTCCTACCACCAGCTGAACCTGTCACTTTCCCCAAGCATAGGTCAGTGGAAAAGAGGTCTCCGAAGCTGACTGCCTGGGTTCATATGCCAGCTGTGGCCTCCACCTAGCTGCATGACCATCGACAAGTGACTGAAGCTCCTATGTCCGTCTCCACATCCGTAAAAGCAGATCTACCCCACAGAGTTGTGAGTCAAATGACTTCTTAGCTTTTCCTGTTGCTGTGATGAATGAGCCTGGCAAAAACAACTTAAAGGCGAAAGGGATTGTTTTGGTTCACAGTTACAGGTTAGAGTTCATCATGGCGGGAAAATCACAGCGGTAGAAGCTTGAAGGGGTTGGTCACATTGCATCCACACTCAGGAAGCAGAGAGCTTGTGTTCATCCAGCTTTCTCCTTTTTGTACAGTCCAGCTCCCAGACCAAAGGAATGGTGCCACCCATTTTTTCCAAGACAGGGTTTCTCTGTGTAGCCCTGGCTGTCCTGGAACTCACTTTGTAGACCAGGCTGGCCTCAAACTCAGAGATCTACCTGCTTCTGCCTCCTGAGTGCTGGAATTAAAGGTGTGAGCCACCACCGGGTCTGAAGAGATGACTCAGCAGTTAAGAACACTGGTTGTGCTCCTCCAGAGGACCTGAGTTCACTAAGGGTGATAGTGAGTGGAACTATTCCCCTTTCCACCTCTTGATTCCTGGATCCATGGATCCTTGCTATGGGAGAAACCATACCATACATTGGACACTGATTCCATGCATATATCACCTTCTAGAGAACCTTGCCCCAGCCCTCCAGACTGCTGCCATATGATTGGTTCTGTAACTGTGTCTTCAAAAGCCATTCCATCTATCAGGCCAGCTGCTTCAGGATGGTGGGGAACATGGAAAGACCAGGGGATTCCATGATCGTGGGCCACTGTCACACTTCTCTGGCTGTGGAATGAGCTCCTTGGTTAGAAGAATACTGTGTGGAATACCACGTCAGTAGATGAGACATTCTCTAAGTCCACAAATGGTAGTTCTGGCAGAAGCATTATGTGCAGAAAAGGCAAACCCATAACCAGAATAAGTATCTATCCAGTAAGGACAAAACGTAGTCCTTTCCACAGAGAAAGTGGTCCAATGTAGTCAACCTGCCACCAGGTCGCCGGCTGGAAAAAGAATTATTGGAAAGTTGGTGAAAAAGACATCTGAGAAAAAAGTATGTGGGTAGATCTCTCCAAATGGGAGAAGGATGTGAAGACACTGTGTCCTATCTAAGTGTGCATCAAAAAGTGATGTCAGCTGAGGATTTCAGTAATCAAGTAGATAGCATGACCCATTCTGTGGACAGTTTCTTTCCCCAGCCATCCTGTCATTGCCCAATGGCCCCATAAATGAAATGGCCATGGTGGTAGAAATAGAGGTTATACATGGTCTTGACAACGTGGGCGACCACTCACTAAGGATCTGACACGCAGCAGCAGCTGTAGCCAGGTCATCCAGGAAGCAGGGATTGTGGATATTCAACTCATTTCTCTTCTTTTCCCTTTTTATTCAGGCCAGGACCCCAGCCCTGAGATGTGCCACTTACTTTAAGGCGGGCTTTCTTCCTTAGTTAACCCTCTCCGGATGTACACATACAAATGACTAATGTTGCTCCTAAGTGTTAACTCCACTAAAGCTGACAATGAAGATTGATTCCCACAGTCACCCAGCCACGGAATAGAGCAGGAAGTAAAGGAGGTTTTAGTACTCTTTAATTTTTTTATTGCATTTATTTGCATGTGTATATGTATGTGTGTATGTTTGTGTATAGGTGTGCATGTAGAGGTCAGAGGACCACAGGTTCCCTGAGTTTGGCTTAATGTTTGGCTGAGGGTCTCTGTCTGTTTCCATCAGTTTCTTGGACGAGCCTCTCTGATAGCAACTGGGCTAGAGACCAATCTATGAGTACAGCAGAGCATCCTACAGTGACGTTCATCTTGACATCGAAACAGGAATGGTGAGTGAGAGGATATAGCCGAATGTTTAGCCTCGAGTTTAGCCTCGAGACATACTGCAAAATGCATGCATGGGAGAAAGGGGTGGGCAGGAAAGGCCAGGACAGAAACGCCAGTGTGGTGAGGGAGAGGTAGACAAGGCAGGGCCGGTGGCTTACCAGGGTCCCTGGGCTGTGGTAAAAGGAGGACTGGTCAAAAATCAACAGATAAGGGAACAGAGAGAGATGACTCAGTTACCTAGAGGGTAGTGAGGCTTCTGCCAAAGACAGGGAAACCCAAGACGTGAGCCTAGCCTGTATTCCTGGGACTTTTCAAATGAAGGCGGTGTGTATTAGCAAAACCTTGCAGAGCCAGAAGCCTGCACTGAAGGATACTTTCTATGTAAAGCGGCTGGAAGTGGACAGATTCAGACAGTTTGGAGAGAGAAATCCCAGAACAGCCCAGCTCCACCTCCTGTCCTGGGTCTTCTTGCCAACCTCCGGTCCTACTTCAGGGCAAGAAAATGACTTTGAATCTGCAAGGGACCCTTCACTGCCTCACCTTGGCCCCCACTCCCCTGCTTCCTATACATACAAGTTCATTTTTTAGAAAGATTTATTTATTTACTTTGTAGTGTTCTGGCTGCATATATGCCTGCAGTCCAGAAGGGGGTGCCAGATCTCACTACAGATGGTTGTGAGCCACCATGTGGTTGCTGGGAATTGAACTCAGGACCTTTGAAAGAACAGCCGGTGCTCTTAACTTCTGAGCAATCTCTCCAGTCCACAAGTTCATTTCATTACAGGCTCACTCCATCCTCACAGCCAGTGAGAGAGGGAGGGAAGGAAGGAGAATGGGGGAAAGAGGGGGTGGGCAGGGAGCAGACCATGAGACCTTGGGATGTCTCCATTTTATATACAAAGAAACAGACACAAGAGTGTCCCCAGCCTCAGGTTCCCACAGCCAGATTCTAAGTCCTGGTCACTTTACTTTCAGGTACTACACTCTACCTCAGAAGATCCTGGACAGATGGAGCCAGGGCTGCTCACCACCTGTTCCCTACACAGCCACTGGTGTCCGCACACATTTGTTTTCTCCACAGGATTAAGAAATTAAGGTAAGATAGTTGCCAGACGTCAAAGAAGAGCTGAAATAGACAGTGAGCGATGTGGCAATGTTATCAAGTATTGATGCTAAAAGCATCCTTAGAGTCCATTGAATGAACTTGGCTCCCATGGGATGCTTCTGATGATGCACCTTTTAGTGAGGGTTCTATTGCGGTGAAGAGACACTGTGACCATGGCAACTCTCATAAAGGGAAGTATTTGACTGGGGCTGGCTCACAGTTTCAGAGGTTCAGTCCATTGTCAGGACTAAAGGAAGCATGGCAGCTGGTGCAGGCATACAGGGTGCCTGAGGGATAGCTGAGGGATCCACAGGCAGCAGAGAGACGGACTCTGGGACTGGCTTGGGCTTTTGAAACCCCAAAGCCCACCTCCAGTGACACACTTTCTCTAACAAGGCCATATCTACTCCAACAAGGTCACACCCCTAGTCTTTTCAAATAGTGCCATTCTCTAAGCAATTGCATATGTGAGCCTATGACAGTCCTTATTCAAACCACCACACTATCACTCCTTTTTTTGTTGTTTGTTTTCTGTTTCTTTATTTTGTTTTTCGAGACAGGGTTTCTCTGTGGCTTTGGAGTCTGTCCTGGAACTAGCTCTTGTAGACCAGGCTGGTCTCGAACTCACATAGATCCTCCCGAGTGCCAGGATTAAAGGTGTGCACCACCAACGCCAGGCACTATCCCTCCTTTTATCATAGTTATCTTACCCTGCATGTAACAAATAACCCACTGATTTAGTAATCTAAGACTATTTTATTACCTTTAAGAGTGGCTAGGGGATTGAGTTCAGGGCCCAGCTGGGTGGCCCTGCACTCAGCTGGAGACCTGGAGCCGAAGCAACAAGATCTTTCTGGGTATCGATCTGTATTCAGGTAGTCTCAGGGCCTCCCTTTGTGGCCTCTCAATGGGGATAGTTTAGGCTTCCTCCTAGAACAGTGACCTCAGGGCACTCAGGCTGATTACATAGCAATTCATCTTATCTCCAGATGCAATGAATGTCCCAAGAGAATCAGGTGAACCTGCGCCATGTCGTGCCGATTAACATTAGAAGTCACACCGTGTCTCTTCTACTTCTGTTACAAGGCTGCCAAAAGGCAGCCTAGACACTACCTCTCAATGAGAAGAATGTTCAAGTCACAGGACAAGGATACATTGGGAAAAGCCAGGTGTGGTGGCACACTTTTAGTCACAGTGCTCAGGGGGCAGAGGCAGGTGGACCACTGTGAGTTCCTGGACAGCCAGGGCTACACAGAGAAACCCTGTCTGAAAAAGAGCAGGAATTAAAAAAAAAAAAGAACAAATAGGGGCTGGAGAGATGGCTCAGTCGTTAAGAGCACTTGCTATTCTTCCAGAGGACCTGAGTTCAACACACAGCAAAAAAACTGAACAATGCACAAGCACCTGTGACTCTAGCTCCAGGGAATCCAACTCCCTCTGCTGGCCTCCAAGGGTATCTATACACTTGTGAACATAAACTCATACACATAAATGACACACATAAATGATAAAGATAAATCTGAAAAATAAAACAAAAGCAAGAACAACCAAAAAGAGTTATAAAGGCATAAAAGAGTGTTTCTGTCTATCATTTGTTCTTATTTAGTGCTAACATTATATCATGGTGTATTTGTCAAAGCTGAGAAACCACTACTAGTACCTTGGGATAAACTCCAGATTTTTTTCATATTTTCCAGGTTTCCACTAATTAACTAATTAATTTTAGTTTTATACACATTGATATTTTGCCTGCATATCTGTCTGTGTGAGGGTGTCATGAGTTGCTATGTGGATGCTGGGAATTGAACCTGGGGCCTCTGGAAGGACAGTCAGTGCTCTCAACCACTGAGCCATCTCTCCAGCCCCTCCACTAATTATTTTTGATGGGAGTTCATCTATTTACTTTTTATTTGTTTTGTACATATACATGTGTGTAGTCTACATGCCTCAGCCTGCACGTGACTGTCAGAGTATAACTTGTAGGAGTTAGTTCTCTCCTCTCACTATGTGGGTCTCCAGGACCTAATGAGTGAGGTCAGACTTGATGGCAAGTGCTTTAATCTGCTGAGCCACCCCACCAGCCCTCTGCCAATTATTTTTCCAGGATTTAGTTTCCAGATACCATGTCATATTTAGCTGACCTCACTTTCATCAGGATCACCCTGACTGGTACATGATGATAGAGAACCATCCTGGAAGGTTGCAATATTTCAATGAAAAGGCAGTGGTAGTGGGTTAGTGAGAGGCACAGCAGGTAAAGGTGTCTGCTGCCAAGGCTGAGTTCAATCCCCGGAACCTACATAGTAGAAGGAGAGAACTGACTCCTGAGAGTTCTCCTTTGACCTCCACATGCAGACTATGGCTCATGGGCATACATAAACATACACATTAAATATAAATAAATAAGGTTGGGGGGAAAGGGAAAAGATAACAGCAGCATGGTGAGTGAGGAAGTGGTCGTTGCAGTGGGCAGGGAAGCTGAGAGTGACCCTAGAAGTTGGGGATGAATTATATCAAGTGACTTGACAGCCAGTGAGAGGACCACTAGATTTCATCCTTGGACTGGCACTGATGGGGCACTGGGGACCTTTGCTAGAGTAATCTTGATGGTGTGAGCAGAAAGGAGCTGGTGACAGCAAAGCATCTTCTTTCTTCTCTTAGCCTGGAACTTATTACACAGCCTGGGCTGACCTGACATATGCAGTGATCTTTCCTTAGCCTCCTGGGTGCTTGGATTACAGGTGTGAGCCACCATAGCCAATTTATTTTTATTTATTTATTTGGTTTTTTGAGACAGGGTTTCTCTGTGTAGCTTTGGAGCCTATCCTGGCACTCGCTCTGGAGACCAGGCTGGCCTCGAACTCACAGAGATCCGCCTGCCTCTGCCTCCCAAGTGCTGGGATTAAAGGCGTGTGCCACCAACACCTGGCCACCATAGCCAATTTAAACAAATATCTTTCAAGCATTTTTAGTAAAGGGGGCAGGAAAAAATGTAGCTGGAATCTGTAGGGAAGCAGAGGTTATCAGTTTGTTTTTCTCTTTTTTTTTTCTTTCTTTTTCTTTTTTCTTTTTCAAGACAGGGTTTCTCTTTGTGGCCCTGGCTGTCCTGGAACTCACTCTGTAGACCAGGCTGGCCTCAAACTCACAGAGATCCACCTGCTCCTGCCTCCCGAGTGCTGGGATTAAAGGTGTGGGCCACCACCTCCAGTTCTTTGCATGGACTTCTTGAATTGATACTGAAGTATTCTAGGAGGACCAAGGGCAGCTCCAGGATCTCTGGAGACCCCGACTACAGGAACTCAGATGGAGTCATTTCTACTAGATTCTAATAGTCAAAGCAAGTCATGAAGTCAGCCCAGAGGACCCACCTCCTGCTGAGGAGCAGCCAAGCCACTGGAATGGGTCACATAAGGCAGGACATAGTGTGATGTCATCCTTACAAGTAACCTACCACCATGTTGGGGGAATCGTCTCTGTTGCACTGAGTCATTGAGAGCCCAGAACAATTCCCAGCCCCCACCCACCCCCCAAAAGAAGAAAAAAGTCATCAAGAATTAGAAAGAAGTGGGAGTGAAAAGAATGACAACAAGTCAGGTGCTAAAATCTTCACAGAATGAGGGGGAGGCAAGTGATCCCATCAACTTCAGAAGCTCCCACTATCTTTATAGTTTTATCAGTGAATTTTAATATATTTCATCAATGAAAATGAGTTCCTTCTTCACAGCCCTTCGGCTCAGACACTATCAGTGAAAATGATGCTGCACCGAGACAGAGTTTGCCTACCATACATGAGGGTCTGGGATCAGTCTCCAGCACTGGAAAAAAAAATAGAGCTGCTATTTCTCAGGAATCTGTATTTCCACTGCCTGGATGACATCTGTTGCCTGGGACGGCAATAGGCACTTCATATGTATTTGTTGAATTTATTTATTTATTGTTTTTTGAGACAGGGTTTCTCTGTGGCTTTTGAGGCTGTCCTGGAACTCACTTTGTAGACACCAGGCTAGCCTCCAATTCACATAGATCTGCCTGCCTCCACCTCTCAAGTGCTGGGTTTAAAGGCGTGTTCCACCACCTCCCAGCCTACACTGAACCATCTCTTTAATCCTTGTTGAATGAACTTATAATGACACAAAAAAGTTTAAAAAATATTTTTGGCTGATACTCAGGACTAGGTTAAGTAAATTATAGTGCTCCTCTATAATGAATTATTATACAACCACTAAAAATTATACTTCTTAGGAATATTAACATGATTTTTTTTTAAAAAAAAAGCAGTATAGAGCATTGTAAGTAAATCAAAATTATACCTATGCACAAATACCTGGGTAGCAAAGCTGGGGAAACCAATACTAACAATGGCTAGAGATCAAGGGTCACAGATAGTTTCTCTTACTCCAGTCTTTAAGACATTACACATATTCACTGGGAGGAAAATAGAGACCACGAAAAGGATATGAAAAAATCGGAGCCAGGTGTGCTCAAGGCCTGCTTGTAATTCTGACACGAAGAAGGGTCAGGAATTCAAAGTTATCCTTAGCTACATAGTAAATTCTAGGGCAGCTTGGGCTACCTGCTGAAACAAAGGGAAGGAAGGAATGAGTTAACCAAGAAGGCAAGCAGAGAGTCCATCATCTTATCACAGAGAGAACTGTTGCCAATATTTTTTCTGTTTACCCACTCTGTGTATGGGGAGAGAGGGAGGGAAAAAGGGAGGGAGAGAGAGCTCACATAGCTAAGGCTGCCTTCATCTTGAAATCCTCATTCATTTTTGGAATCCTTAGATTTCTGAAAGTTAAATAGTTACATAATGTTGGCATGCCAGGCTTATATTTTCTACACTGATTCTTCATGCTATGGGTTTGCAATGTTTGCTAAAACAAACAACAACAAATCTTAGAACAAAATAAATGATGGGAGCCATATCGTGACTCAAGTCCAGAGAGCCTCTGGGAAGTCAGAATGGAGAGGAAGTTAGCTAGAGGGCTGGGTAGTCAGGTGTAGACCGTAGACCGTGGGCATTGCTCTGTCTCTGGAGTCACGTCAGTAGGAAGCCACTCTGTGCAGCTAGGGATGTCACCTTCCAATGTTTCAACCAAAGATAGGGAAATTCCATTGGAAGACCCTAGACTGTGGGCAGCCTTCCCCTTCTCTGCACTGTTACCCAACCAAACAACAACAAAAATACACTTGAGGTCTTTGTCTTGCTTGGGTTTTTGAGGGTAAAGAGGCCTACAAGGTCAGTTGTCCCCACCCTCCTACAAAACTCTCAGTCTGAGATCTGGGGCACTGAAAGGATGTGGGGATGTTCAGAGTCGGGGACTTGCTGGGAAACACGGACGGACGCGCAGAGGCAGTCTAGTCCAGGCAGGCTTCCTAGGGGTGGCCTCGGGAAGGACTGGGCTGAGAAGACCGAGGGCAGGCCGGAGGAAAGGACAGAGGGTGCACTGGGATGCTGTTTGTGTAGGTATGGTCCATCCTGGAAGAGGTAACGAAGAAAGAGAGAAGCAACACAGAGCAGGCGCTGACCTACGAAGCCAGTGACGAAGGCTCTGCAAGCCTAGGAGGCGTGGGCTGGTGACAGGAGGAGGGGAGCGAGCAAGCATGTCTTCAGTGTGTTCGGGCTAAAACATGAGGACCGTGAAGGGCTAATGAGAATCACGATGAGCAGCCGACAGGGGCGCGCGGAGGCGGGGCCTGGGTGAGGGGCCGAGTGGGGCAAGCCGTGGGGCGTGGGGTGGGGTGGGAGATGGGAAAACAGGGGGCGTTCACCTTCGGCCAACACTTCACAGTGTGCGCCCATTTCAGTTCCTTTGATATTCTGGTTTCGGGGGAAGAAAGCGAGGCCAGGGGGCTGGGGAGCTGGGGAGCCGCGAAATAGGGGGCGAGGAGGGCTGGGGGCGCCACGGACGAGCGAGCGGCCGCGCTAGGTGTGGCCGTGCGCGGCGGGGGTGGGCGCGGGGCGCAGTCGGTGCGGGGCGGGCCGCGGCGGCGGGAGGGGAGAGGCGGGCTCCGCCGGCACACGCCCCCCTGGCAGGGGGCCGAGCGCGCGCGAGGAGCCGCTGCCGCCGCTCGGGGTCGCTTGCAGCCCCAGATTCCCGAGCGCTCGGCTGGCATGGCAGCCACCTCGGCGCCGAGCCCCGCGGCCAGCTAGGGGCGGCCCTCGGCCCAGCCCGTCGGATCACTCTTGACTCTGCGCCCTGGGGACGCGTCGCCTCCCAGCCGGAGGTGAGAAACCAGGAGGACACCGGCGCGCGTTGGGACCCCAGGCCCGAGCGCGGAGGAGCGAGCAGGGGGATGAGAGCCAGGCCTGGGTGGGTGGATGGGTGGGTGGGTGGCGGAGGACCCGGGCGGAGACCGCTGGCGTCCGGGACCTGGGGGCTGTTCCTCCTTCCCCCGGCCCCCACGTCCTGTCGTACTCGCCTCACAGCGCTGTCCCATCCCTGCGGACCCCTCCACCTTGACCGTGATCCCAGCCCTGACCATCCCCGCGCCGTGGCCATGCTCGCCGCTGCCCGTCCTTGGCCTCTTTCCCGCAGACCTGGCTAATGGGGTCCCTCGCCTGCTCATCCCTCCCTCGCCTCTGCCCTTTCGCTTCCCAACACCGTCTTCAGTCGTTCAGTCGCTCTTCTCCGGCTCCTGTCACTTGGAACAAGTATCAGTGCCGCTATCTCAGGGTCCGGCCGCCTCCTAGCCAGTGTGTCATACCACAGGTGTCTACACGTCTGACCGTTCATACGTCCGTCCCTCCTGGGGCCGGAACTGACCATGCCCAGCGGCTGCTGCTGCCTACATCTCATGTGCCTGCTGTGCATCCTGGGGGCGAGCAGCCAGCCAGCCAGAGGTGAGCTCACCCCAGGGATCGGGTCGCGGCCCTGTTAGCCGTCCTCGCTGGCACGTTGACCTCTGCCGGCTAGAGACGGCACTGCAGCCTTTTGGCTGGCGAGTCTAACTACGGAAACCTCTGCCAAGTCCCGCGGAGCCAGGAAGCCAGACCCTGACCCAGACTCACACCTACTACACCAATCTCTTTCAGCGGATGACTGCAGCTCCCACTGTGACCTGGCCCACGGCTGCTGTGCTCCTGACGGCTCCTGCAGGTACTTCTGCTGCACACGTGCCTCAAATTCTTTGCTCCCACTTTTCGACTCTCCATACCCGTGAGCAGGTCAAAAACCCGAAACAGTGTCGAAAAGCTTAAGACTCTATTGCTGGTTTTCACGCAACAGGATGGCCATTCCCCCACCTCCATCCTCCCCTTATCTCCTTTGCCCCTTACTGGAGAACTTGGGCATTCGAGTTTTTAATTCTCTCAAGGGCTTCGGTCCCTCATGATGCCTGTAGAGAACCTGAAGCTTGGAAGTTTAGAGACTGAGAGCCACAGGAAAGAGGAAAATGAAGAGAAGTGTTGCTTGGGAAGAAAGGCTCAGGGAGGATGGGTGTTTTCTTAATGAATCCTGCAGTTGTCTCACCAAGGCAGCCTGGGCAAGTTCTGTGGCAGAAGAGTTTGGAGTGCTGGAGCATTTGAAACTAGACTTCCTTGGAGGACTTATTTAAAAAAATAATAAATTACCTGGCAGTGGTGGCACACACCTTTAATCCCGGCAGAGGCAGGTGAATCTCTGAGTTCAAGGCCAGTCTGGTCTACAGAGAGAGGACAGCCAGGGCTACACAGAGAAACCCTGTCTTGAAAAAACAAAAATGAAACAACAAAAGTCCTAGTGATTGTGAAGTGAGGCCAGGATGATCAGAATTCCAGGTTAGCCTTGTCTACTTGAGACTCTGATAAGCAAAACAAAACAAACACCAGCCACTAGTTCTGGAGTCTGAAGGGAAGACAGACCTGGTGACTTCAGAAGGTCACTCACTATTTCAGATGTGTGTCACCAGACACTCCAGGGATGGCACCAGAGGCTTTTACAGACAGTTTTGTTTCCTTAACAATACCTTTCAAGGGAGGTGTTTTCTCACTTCCATGTGAGAGAACTGATTATGAGAAGCTAGATGCTGAACTTGAATGCTGTTGTCTGTCTGCACAGCCCTCCACCTACCTGGGGCTGGTCTGCTTTCCCTTTGGGGCTGTTGTATGTCCTACTAGTTCTAAAAGCTCTGCTTATAACACACACACACCTACACCTTGATTCTGTGTTTTTCCCCCACCAGGTGTGACCCAGGCTGGGAGGGGCTACACTGTGAGCGCTGTGTGAGGATGCCTGGCTGCCAGCATGGTACCTGTCACCAGCCCTGGCAATGCATCTGCCACAGTGGCTGGGCAGGAAAGTTCTGTGACAAAGGTAGGATGGAGGAGCTATTGGCTATAGAGCCCATATGTTCTAGAACATCCATTAATATTTACTATTTACTGAGCACCTCTTGTGTCTTGTTCAAATCCTCTAATATATCCTTATTGATCTCATTCCTACTTGATATCTGAAAAGATCCCCAACATCACCTCATGATGTTGGAAAGACAGCTGGTAAAAAAAATTATACCCATTTTAAACATGATGAAACTAGTACACAGAAGGGCTGTATCTTTTCTAAAGTCAGTTTGACCCAGACTGCCAGAGCTGAAGCCAGGAACTTCCAGAACCCAACTTCAATATAGCTTTCCCCAGCATACCATACTGGCTGGGGGTGGGTCTAAAGTATGAGCCACATTCAGAGCATTGGATCTGGTCCACATGGGTCCTGGGTACCAAATATGAGGGGCTATCCCACACTCTTCTTATCTCCTCTCTAGATGAGCACGTCTGTACCTCACAGTCACCCTGCCAGAATGGAGGCCAGTGTGTGTATGATGGGGGTGGTGAGTACCACTGTGTGTGCCTGCCAGGCTTCCATGGACGTGGCTGTGAGCGCAAGGCTGGACCCTGTGAGCAGGCAGGGTGAGTGCTGGGACCCTGGGGAAGCTAGACTAGAATCTGGTGGTAAGGAAAAAGGCAGGACTGTCAGTAGAGTAGGAGACTGAGAGTCAGACCCACACAAGGGCACCTCCGGATAAAAACCCCACTGTGATAGTGTGCCAGGTTCAGATTCTCAACCTCTTTTTCCCCCATTTTATGTGTATGAGTGTTTTGCCTGCATGTATGTCTGTGCACCACATCAGTGCTTGGAGGTGGTGGGCCTCCGTGTGGGTGCTGGGAATCGAACCCAGGTCCCCTGCAACAAGAAGTGCTCTTAACCACTGAGCCTACTCTCTAGCCCCCCAGATTCTAAACCTTCTTCATCACAGATGGTGTTTTGGTGGGAGGGTGGCATGGGAAGAGAGGCTCCTGGGATTCCCTTTCCTCCTTACAAAAGCAGACATGCAGTCTAAGAGCTGGCTCTTCCTACGGATTATGAAACGGCCACAGGGCTGGACTTGCCCCATTTCCGCTAGGGCATAAGAGCCTATGCAGATAATAGAGCACTTCTCTGAGCCTTGACTTTGGGCCTGACTGTGCACTAACTGCTTGGGTTCTCTCGTTTACCCACACGATCTGGCTATTTTTATTCTCATTTTAAAAATAAGGTTATCTGAAACTCAGAAGGAGCAGCCCAAGGTGACACAGCAAGAAAGGGGTGTCAGTGGTCAGGACGCTGACTAGCAAGGTGACACCAATGTTCTCTCCACCTTAGCTCCCCATGCCGGAATGGCGGGCAGTGCCAGGACAACCAGGGTTTTGCCCTCAACTTCACATGCCGCTGCTTGGCAGGATTCATGGGTGCCCATTGTGAGGTAGATGTGGATGACTGCCTGATGCGCCCTTGTGCTAATGGTGCCACATGTATTGATGGCATAAACCGCTTTTCCTGCCTCTGTCCCGAGGGCTTTGCTGGACGATTCTGCACCATCAACCTAGATGACTGTGCCAGCCGCCCATGCCAGAGAGGGGCGCGCTGTCGGGACCGCATCCATGACTTTGACTGCCTCTGCCCCAGTGGCTATGGTGGCAAGACTTGTGAGCTTGTCTTACATGCTCCAGACCCTGCCACAGTGGGCACCCCACAAACACCCACCTCTGCTGTAGTTGTACCTGCTACAGGGCCAGCCCCCCACAGTGCAGGGGCAGGCCTCCTGAGGATCTCAGTGAAGGAGGTGGTGCGGAGGCAAGAGGCTGGGCTAGGAGAGTCTAGCCTGGTGGCCCTGGTGGTGTTTGGGTCCCTCACTGCTGCCCTGGTCCTGGCCACTGTGTTGCTGACCCTGAGGGCATGGCGCCGGGGTATATGCCCCACAGGACCCTGTTGCTACCCAGCCCCACACTATGCCCCAGCTCGGCAGGATCAGGAGTGCCAGGTTAGCATGCTGCCAGCAGGGTTCCCTCTGCCACCAGACCTGCCCCCTGAGCCTGGCAAGACCACAGCCCTGTGATGGAGGCAGGGGCTTGCTGGGCCCCTTCTGAATCTTCTTCACACATCAGACTGGAGGTCCTGCCTCACCAGCCCTTGGCTTTGGTCTACTCTTCTAGGGGATTTCAGACTCACACCAGAAATACTATTTTTTTTAAAACACAGAATGTAAAATAGGAATTTTATCAAATAAAATTATGAAAGTGAAAATGGGCTTCTATGGAAGAAAAACTGGCACAGAATTTGGGTGAAGAGGCCCATGGTGGGCCAGTTCTGTTCTGAGGAAGCTGTAGCCTTCAACCCACCTGTGTGTGGTTTACAAGGAGGAAACCTGGGTGCCCTTTCCATCTGGGGAAGTGGAGGAGAGGTAGAACCACAGAGGAAATGTAAATGAGCAGCCCTGGTGGGAAGAAGCATAGGTCCCCACAGGAGGCTCAGCGTCCTGCAGGGAGGGAGTGGGCTCCCTGCTGGCTGCTCTGTAATAGCTGCTGGAACAGTGACTGGGGCTGTTTGCGCAGGACAGCAGGAGAGTCCAGTTCTACCACCCTCCCGGCTTGGAGCACCAGCACTCGGTCAGAGTTTAGGATTGTGTTGAGCCTGTGTAGAAGATGGGGTACAATGACCTAAAGAGAAAGCTGACCCAATTTCCCTCCAGACTGCACAGGCTTGTCCCCCACAGGTTAGAGTCCCTGGGTCTGTGCTGTGGGAAGAATGGTGTTTTCCCAGATAATATGCTACTGAGAGGACCTGGAGCTGTACCTGAAGGAAGGGGAGCTGAGGTTCCCCAGGCCCTGATCACCTGCCTACCCAATGCTGTCCCTGGAGTGTGATCTCCCTGCGTGGGAGGGGGGTCCTTGTAAGGGTCAGAGGTCTGCCTCTACTGCCCCTGAGCATTCTCACACCTGTGGGCAATAGTCAGCACTGTCTTGTTGGCAAAGCGTTTGCAGATGGTTTGCTGGAGCAGCTGGTCTGTCTTCTGGTCCACACTTGCTGTGGCCTCATCAATGCACAAGATCTGGACCACATGGAGCAGGGAGAGGAAGGAAGCAGGAGAGGGAGAGACTGTAACCTACCTACAGTTCCCCATCTTCAGCTTTCCCTCGAAACCTCTCTATAATCCACCTTCTCCCCCGACACATCCCTGCCTCCTGGATGTCTCTTCCTCTTGTCTTACCTTGGCATCTGTAAGAAGAGCCCTGGCCAGACACAGCAGCTGTCTCTGTCCCAGGGACAAGTTCCGGCCCCTTTCGCCCAGCTCTCCATCCAGACCCCCTGTAAACAGACCAGAGCACCTCCACTGTTGCTGGGCCACCCTTTGCTTCTCAGCTGCTCCTCAGGCCAGCACCCAGACTCACCCACAGTGACGATCACCTCGCGCAAGTGGCACTGCTCTAGGGCTTGCCACAGGGCCCTGTCCTCATGTAGGCCCTGGGGGTCCAGGTTCTCTCGAACAGTCCCACTGAACAAAAAAGGCTCCTGGGGGATGACAGCCAGCTGGGACCTGGGGAACAAGGAACGGGGGCCAGGCTGGAGATGTGCCCATCTTCTTGTGACACAGGTTTACCTATGGGGCCTGACACTTCGAGGTAAATCTGGGGATGAGATCCAAATATCACTCCTGCTGCTTCCCACCCTTTATCCACCAAATTTTCACTTAGCCAGCCACATACCTAGAACAGCACTGGTACCATACTGTGAGCAGTACCAAAGAGACAAAGGCTTAGACTCTGGCCTTAAGGGATTACACCTCACTGAGGTGTACAAAGCCAGAGAACCAATAGGCTAAACTGTGGCATTGACCCCAGAGACAGCAGAGGTGAGGCAGGAAATGAGAGAGTGGGAATGGGATGGAGACACTTTTAAGTGGGAGGAAGCCAAGGAGCCAGAAGGTAAAGCCATACTATAAAACCATCAGGACTTGAGAGAGGACAGAGGAGGCAGGCAGGGAGCTGTGGGTGAGGATGAAGCTTCCTTACCCTTCCATTTTGTGGAACTGGGAGAAAATGATGCTAAGTTAAACTGGGAATGGGTTGGGGCATCTACAGCTTTAGATGAGATCACTTGTGGCCAAGTACAATCGACCCAGGCCCCAAGTTGCCCTTTTACTGCCTGCCAAACCGCAGGCCTGAGGGCTCATGGCTGCTGAGAGGCTCTGCTTTAGAAGCCAATGGCTAATGTTTGGAACAGAAGGCGTATTCTGGGAAGTGCAAGAAAGATGAGGATGGAGATGTACTCAAGCTGGGGTCACAGCTCACCTGTCCTGACCTGTCCACCTCATCTTCCTTGTCTGCTGATTGGCTGCCCTGAGTTTCCTTATACCTTCCTAGAGTAGTTCCCACTGCCCTCCTCCCTCCTCCAAACCACCTGTCCCCCAGACCTGAGCTCAGCCAGCTCCAGCTGGCTGGTGTCCACACCGTCTAGCAGCACCCGCCCTGCGCTGGGCTCCAGCAGCCTGAAGAGCACCAAAAATAGGGAAGACTTGCCAGAGCCTGTGCGGCCTACAATGCCCAGCTTTTCTCCGGGCTTCACTCGGAATGTCACCCTGTCCAAGGCATTTGGCAGCCCTGGCCGATACACCAGCACCACGTCCTGGAACTCCACACTTCCCTGGGTCAGCCACCTGATGCCCTGGCGGGGTGTCTGTGGGGAAGAGGTAAAGAAAGAAGGGTGGCAGGGATAGAGTCAGAGGATGGGAAGAGGGAGACAATGAAAAAGGGCCGGAGTGATAGCAAACGGAGGGATGAGAGGATGGACACGGGGACGGGTGCCATGAAGAATGGTGGCAGGCAAATGAAGAGACTCAGAGATGTGCAAAGACAGCCAGGAGCGAAAGGAAAAGAGCTGGGAGGACTGGAGGAGCCCCCACCCTGCACCCTGCCCCAGGGTCAGCAACTGCCCAGCGTGGCAGGGCAGACTCACCTGCAGTGGCTGGCCTTGGGGCTCCTGGGGAATGTCACAGGAATATTCCTCCAGTCGCTCGACACTCACCATCATGGCTTCCGTCTGTGTGAAGCTGCTCACCAGGCCCGAGAGCAGGCCCGTCAAGGACAAGGCATAGGATAGCACGAGGCCCACCAGCCCTGGGGGGAGGGAATGACATCTGCTAGGGGACACCTGGACATTGAGCAATGTGTGGCAGAGAGAGTGCAGAACGAGAGAATCTAGCCTTGGACTGTAGGTGTTCAAAGGCAGAGGAGCAGGCCGATGACAGAGAAGGCTGGGCAGAAGGCTGGAGCACACCTGGAGAAGGAATCTATGAGGACAGCAGGTGGGGACTAAAGAGGAATGGGGCAGAAGAGAAGGGCTAGGGGTAGGAGCCAGGAAAGGATGACCACAGAAGCCTTGGAGTGTTCCTAGACCCACCACTGCCTGGGGATTTCTTAGATTAAAATGAGGGTGATAATGGTACTGCTGAAACATCCTCACAGGGAACTCTGGGTAGGAGGTGACAATGGTACGGGATAGGGGGAGGGAGACATGCCAGAGGGTCTGGTCGAGGATCTGGAATGACCTACCCCTACAGGAGGGGTGACAGGTCCCAGGGTGGTACCTGGGTTGGCAAGGCCCTGCTGGTGTTGCACAAGGGCAATGCCTGCGATGGCGCTGACCACTGCTGCTCCCATGAGCTGCAGTCGAATGTCCAGCCACTGCATAGTGGCATAGGAAGCAAACTGGCACCTCTGGTTTAGCTCCAAGAGTCGCTGGTTCTCCTCCTCAAACCTAGAGGAACCCAGGAAGGAAGGGAAGCCACTCCTCTGTTGCACTGATCTCACCCCTTCCCTGTGTCCTTCCCGGAGGCTGACCTACAGACCCAAGCTGCTCTGCCTTACTCTCTTCTGATTTTCACACTTCCCCCAGGGTCCTCGCCCCTCTGTCTACCCAAGGAGGACAGGCTCCTTTACTTCTAACTCTGTTCTGTAGGCTCCTCCATTCCCCCCCCCCCTCCTTCCGGACTGGCTGGGAGATGCACCTGTAAGTGGCCCCTGCAGCCCGGAGCACCGGGAGGCCTGCCAGAGTGTCAGCCAGGTGGGTGTAGAGTGGAGACAGGGTGAGGCTGCCCAGGCGCCGCAGCTCCCGGAAGGAGGCCCTGTAGCGGCGCTGCACACAGTAGTAGACAAAGCTCAGAGGTGGCAGCAGCAGCAGCAGCCAGGGCAGACCAGAACCTAACACAATCAGGAGACCCAGCAGGCCTACAGCATTAGCCAGCAGGATGTTGAGGAGGAAGGGCAGGCTGTCGTCCACACAGGCTACATCTGAGGAGAATCGGTTCAAGACTCGGCCTGAGGGCGTGGAGTCAAAGAAAGTCACAGGTGCCTGGAAGAGGGAGGTGGTTGGACAAGGTCAAGGGCTGAAGAATAAGAGTTGGTGGACAGGTTGGTGAGGGGTGAGGAAGGAAACACGGCTGGCCGTAAAGAAAAAGAAAAAACGTATCCCCAAAGTGTGGGAATAGAGGGATTGGTGGAACTTGGAGGGAACTGTCTCAAGGAAAGAAAGACCCAGTTCCTCAGGCTTACGGAAGCCCAATATGGCCATGCCAAGCACTCATCACCCTCTGGGATGGACATGCTTAGTGTTCCTTCAAGATGGGCACTTTAGGCCAGCAAGTGAGCCTTAGATGTCAGGAGGAAAACCCTGCCTGTGGCTGGCTTGGAGAGTGGTTCTGCCAGTTAAAGGTGTGGCAAAGGGCTCAGGCTCTGAGCCTGGCCATGCTGGTTCATGCATAGAATCCCAGCACCTAGAGGTGAAGGCAGAGAACTAGGGACTCAGGACCATCCTCAGATATACAGTAGGACAGAGGCAAAAAGAAACCCATCTCAAAAACAAATCAAACCAAAACCAAACCAAAGCTCAGGTGGACTTAGACTGAAACTTGAATTCCAGGCCTGTCACTTAGGAGACGTGAGACCCCAGACAAGGAATGTGTTTCTCTCTCCAAGGGCACTGATCCTCATCTTAAAAATGGGGCCAACAGAATATTTATTCTTCCTACTCTAGGGAGTTCTCATTTTCCATAATAAATCTATGCTCAAACTGTAGTAAAAAAATGTGGGGCAGTCAGGCTTGATGGCACACGCCTTTAATCCCAGTGCTTGGGAGGCAGAGACAGGGAGATTTCTGTGAGTTCAAGGCCAGCCTGGTCTACACAGCAAATACCTGGACAGCCAGAGTTGCATGGTGAGACCTTGTCTTAAAAAACAAAAAGTGAGGATGATAATGGAACCCCATGTCACAAGACTGCCACTACAGTCAAAGCCCTTACGAGAAGCCCAGGATACTCAGCATGTGTTCAGAAATTGCTACTTGAACTACTGTTGGGAGTTACAGCCTCCCTCAACTACTATTCTTTTCTTCCCCATCTTTCCTTTCTTTACCTTCATCTGCATTTACAGTGGGAACAGTCCCATGTAAGGCAGGGGACTCCCAGAGGCTACTGTATGGACCGGGAACGTGGAATGCAGTCCATGCACTGGGGGAGACAAGCCTGGGGATACCTTCTACCTTCCATCACCTCACCGTGAGGAGTCGATGCAGCAGGCGGTGGTGCAGCGTGACAGCTGCTTGAAGGGCACCTGCTGCAAAGAGCACGGCCCGGAGAAGGGTGCAGAGAGTGTTGACGCCAGCAATGGCTGCATACACGATGAGGTAGAAGTGGACATCTGAGGAGTCATTGGAAGCAGCTTTGGACAGTGGGATGCTGAGTAGTGAGGAGAAGAGTACAGGTAACCCAAGACAGTCCACTCAGGGGCCCCTTCCCTTCTCTAGGGCCACCTTTCCCACCCTCTAAAAGACACAGCTCCGAGCGGGCCCTCACTCCCCAGCGCTTACTGGAGAGCACCAGACCTGCTCCCAACCTCAGCTACTCACTAGAGGTTTCTGGAGGAGAAGAGAAGCAGCGGCGGGGAGAAGACCACTGTGGAGCCTGGGCTGGAGGAAGCTGGACCCTCCTTGGAGCTATTCCTGCCTGTCTTCAGCTGAGAGAGCCAGTGAGAGAGCCACCAGTCAGCACCATTGCGTGTGGCTGGACATGGATGGGAAGGGAGAAGTTGCAAAGACTCATCTGTTTGGCTCTACTCAAACACCCACATTCTCAAGACCACAGTGGAGTCTTCCCTCTCCCACACCCCACCCTGGGCCTCCACATCATGCCACCACCATCCTTGGTCCTTCCTACTGTACACTGTTCCTAGGCCTGTCACCTGTCAGCTCCCTGGACAACATGACCAGTTTTGCAGATTGGAACTTGCCTAGATGGCAGATCAAAAGATAGCTGTGGAAACCCAGGGTAGTGGTGCATACCTGTAATTTCCATAAACAAAAGCTGAGGCTGGGGGATTGCAAATTCAAGGCCAAACCAACCAACCTGAGCTGCCCAGGGAGACCCTGTCTCAAAATCATAATACAGTTTTTAAAAAGATGACTATGGCCAGGCCATGGTGGCACACGCCTTTAATCCCAGCACTTGGGAGGCATAGGCAGGTGGGTCTCTGTGAGTTCAAGGCCAGCCTGGTCTACAAAGTGAGTTCTAAGACAGCCAGGACTGTTACACAGAGAAACCCTGTCTCGAAAAACCAAAAAGATGACTATGATGGGGCCTGAAGGGAGGGCTCAGCAGTTAAGAGCACTTACAGCTCTTGCAGAGGACCCAGGTTCAATTCTCAAACCCACATGATTGTTCACAACCACCCGGAACTCCAGTTCCAGAGGGTCTGATGATGTCTTCTGACTCGTGTGCACCAAGCACACACATGGTGCACCTGCATACATGCAGGCAAAACACTCATACAGATAATAAATTTTTTTAGTTAAAAAAGAGGACTATGATGGGGTATGAAGTCTAGCTGACCACTGGAATCCGCATAATTGGGACACACTTTTTGTATCAACGGTTGTCTATGCATGGTAAGGTTCTGGGTTTGTGGTGATTCTAAGGTGAATACCGTCATGAACACTTGGACAGTGTGACTGGGGATGCTGTGGAGGGAGCAGGTAAGGACCGTGTGGGGACACTCTCACCTTGCATGAGAAGTAGAGAGATGAGGATGGCGATGGCCAGGCCACTGCCCATGGCCCTCCAGTATGCTGCATACACACGCAGGGACACAGCGCCCTCATATTTGCTTTCTTCCTGCACTAGGCGACCAGATGTGCTCTCCTCCACCTCAGGCCCCTCTGTTGTTTTCTCTAGGTTCTGTACTGATAGCGACTTGCCTGTGAGAATGAGGAAGACCTCAGAGGAATTATGCTTGATATGTGAATGTTTTGCAGGAGCAGGCAGGCTTTAAAAATCATTTCCATTGTGTGCTGGTAAAAAGCAAGAGTGACTTCCAGGACAGCCTGGACAAAACAGAGAAACCCTGTCTTGAAGAAAAAAAAAAAAAAAAACCAACCAAACAAAAGCAGCCCAGGACTAGAGAGGGGCTTGGCAGCAAGCCTCTGACAAGTGTGACAGGGCCCTGAGTTTGACTCCTAGGACACTGAGGGAAAACAAAATAAACAACAAACTTTCCCATGTGTGGTGACACACACCTGTAATCTCTTGAGGCCAGTGTAGGCTACTCAGGAAGTTCAAGGCCAGCCGGGGCTGTATAGTGAGATCCTGTCTCATGTCTTCCATGACTCACATATAGACAAAAAGGAAGAGGGAATAATTCTAGCCCCTTCTTCCCACCTCTGGGCCATACCTGAGTCAGTCAGTTGTTCCTCCTCAACCCAGGCTGTGGGGACAGCTTGAACCAATGGCAGAATCTCAGAGGGAGGCCCTGGAAGGAAGAGGGGGAGGAGGCTGTTATGGGTCTACACTATTCTTTCTAAATGTGTGAGTAATCCACCTTCCCCTCTCTCTGGCCATTCTCCTTAGCCTATCTGAGTAGGGCCCATTAGGAGCACTGCTGTGTACCTGGAGTGTAGCCAGCAGAAGTTCCACAGCCATGAGTAAGCACCCCACCGCCACCACCTGCACTGGGATCATCTGTCACTACTGCAGAGCCTTTGCTCAAGTTCTCACTCAATTCCTGATCTTCCAGCTGGGCCTCACTTCTTCCTGTTGCTTTACCAGTGAGCTCTGCAGGAGGCTATGCCCATCTGGACAATAAATAGTTCATCGCAGCCCTGCAGTTCTTTTCTTTACAAGAAGGTTGTTCCTCCAGGTCACTGCACACTTCTCTGAAGCCACATGACTGCTCTCAAAGCTCCCAGGCAGCTAAGTTCTAAGAGCTCAGGTCCATTGCCACACTTGTCCCCCACCCGCCCTTCCCGTTCTCATGCTGGTTCTGGGGCGGGGGCAGGAAGACTAGAGAGCTGCATTCAGACTGCATGTGGAAGGGTGGGACCTGCTCTGCCCGTGACCCTCCACCTATATTTCATATCACACCAGGGCAAGTGTTTTCTTCATCACACTACCTGTTCGGACCAGGTGCCCGGCCTCCATCAACAGCACCACGTCAGCCCTCTCCAGGTACTCAGTGCGGTGGGTGCACAGCAGCCGGGTGGTATGGCTCAGCACTCCCAGGATGCACCTGTGTAGCAGGTGGTTGGCCACATCTGCATCCACAGCAGCCAAAGGGTCATCGAGGAGATAGAATGCTTTCTCCTGGACAGAGTGAACATGGCAGGCACCATGGCCCAAGTTCTCTAGCTAGGTAGGCTTTCCTAGACCCGGGTCTCAAGGCCATCAGAAATGGCAGGTGAGAACAAGTCTACAATCATAGGAAAGAGATGATATATGAGAGACTTCTCTCCAGCTGAGTGTAAAGTCAGAGAAGTAGGTCTAGTGCTTTGCTGGGCTCCAGTACCTCAGGCCTTTATTTTTGCCTTGAAACCGAAAATGGGGGCAGGACAGCCAATAACTAGGAACACAGAGTGAGGGAGGAAGAAAGCAAATGCAAACAAAAATATCCCTAGCCCCTACTCAGCCAAGCTCACACAGTGCTAGACCACTCCCATACCCCTGACCTACCAACCCACACCTCCAACCTTAATTTACCTGGTACACAGCACGAGCAAGTGCAATCCTGGCCCGCTGTCCCCCACTGAGGGTCACACCCTTCTCTCCCACCTCTGTCTGGTCTCCAGCAGGCAGGATCTGAAGGAACAGATGCCCAGTGGTTAACAAACTCCCCACACCTACACTTTTCCTCTCCCTTTGTAGGAAAGACAGAAAACGTGGAGATCAAAAGGCTTTACAAGCTTGAGACTACATTTGAGTTTGGGACAAGGAGATAAGCCCAACTCCAATGCCTGGCAGCTACTGAACACTTTCTATGTAGTTAACACCTTCTAGGCTGTGGTGGTTTGGATGAGAATGGGCCCCATAGGCTCATTTGTTTCAATAGTTTGTCCCCAGGTAGTGGAACTGTTTGGGAAGGATCAGAGGTGTTACCTTGTTGGAGGAGGTATGCCACTGCAGTGGGTCTTTGAGGCACAAAAGCCAATGTTATTCCCAGTTAGCTCTCTTTGCTTTGTGACTATTGTCTCAAGAGGTGACCTTTTCACTACTGCTCCAGCACCATGCCTGCGCACCTGCTGCCATGCTCCCTGCCATGATGGTCATGGACTAACCCTCTGGAACTATAAACCCTGATAAACTCTTTCTTCTGTAAGTTGCCTTGGTGTTTTATCACAGCAAAAGAAGAGTAACTAAGACATAGGAATTGTATCATTTGAAGCCAGATCTTATAAAGTTGGCATCATTTCCTCTTCACAGATGGGCCCAGAGCACAGGTAGGTGAACCATCTTGCCCATAGGATGTGAAGCAAATGATAAACAGGCACAAGATGCCCCTTGATCATACTCAAAGGCCTCCTGCCCAGGGAAGTTACATATTTATCTAAGCAGGCCAGTGGTAACAACAGTCCTAGAGGGGACATGGAGACTTGCTGGAGAATTCATAGGAAAAATCTGATTTCTCTCTGATGTTTTTAGTAGTTGGCTTGTGGGGCTGGGGTAATCTAATGGGCTCAGCAGGTTTCCCAAGGATTCTAAGCAAGACCTTGATTCTTCCAAACCTTCCTAGGTGGCTGTAGGCAAGCTTCACAGAGAACCCTCGCCTAGTTTTGGAGGCCTCGGGGGCTCTTCCAGTGCTGTGTGCAACACCCTCCCCATCCTCCTTGGGCTTTACAGGAAAGTGGGGACCAAACAGCTAGACACTCTGGGAGCCCAGAGGCTGACTGCTTGCTCTAGTTGAGTGACACTTGTGCAGAAGCCCCTCCCAGAGAAGTAAGTCTAGTCTGGGCATATGAGAAAGCAGGGAGGTGAGGGTATCAAGACAGGGACTCACACTGAGATCATCATTGAGGGCGCAGGCCTCCAGTACTTCCATGTACAGCCGGGCATCAAATGTCTTCCCAAAGAGGATATTGTCTCGGATGGTGGCACACTGGATCCAGGGCTCCTGGGTGGCCAGTCCAAAGCCTTTGGACAGCCCTGACACAGCCACCCACCCACAGAGCCTGCAGAGAGCCAAGGCAGCATGGGGACCAGCTCCTTTTGAGTCCTTGCATGCCCAGGTCCTGTCTCCCAGAAGCTTCCTCAGATGTAACTAGCAGCCTCTAAGGTCAGGGGTTCTAGCTGTGGGCTCACCATGGACTGGAGAAAGCAGTTCTTTGGTTCCAGCCCAACAGTGTCCTCCGGACACTGTGGAACTCAGGTGTGGCTCATCCTCACCTCCTGATCTTCTTGTTCTAACACAATGACTCTCTACTTCAGTGGTTCTCAACCCCAAGCCCATTGGAAAACATGGGTATTTACATTATGAGTCATAACAGTAGCAAAATTACAGTTATGAAGTAGCAACAAAAATAATTTTATGGTTTGGGGTCACCACAACATGAGGAGCTAACTGTATTGAAGATTCACAGCATTAGGAAGGTTGAGAACCACTGATCTCAATGATCTCCCCTGCTCCATTTATTTAGCTAGTTTTGTCTGATTTTTTGAGATAGGATCTCATGTATCCCAGGCTGGCCTTGAGTTTGCTGTGCAGCCAAGGATAACTTAAATTTCTTATCCTCTTGCCTCCACCTCCTGAGTGCTGAGATTATAGATTTATACCACTACACCCAGTTTTGTGTGGCACTAGAGATGGAACTCAATGCTTTTGTACAAGTTAGGCAAGTGCTCCACCAATTGAGCTACATCCAGGCCCAGATTTACTGTGACTACCTCCGCATCTCCAGATTGAAACCTCCCTAGAAAGTGGCTGAATTTTACCCTTTTTGGTACATGTGCTCCCCACCCTTCCAAACACACATACACACTTACCCAAAACATTCCCATATACAGCAGGGACCCAGTAAATGGCTACTAAACAGTTCCAGAGTCAGGAGTACACTGAAAGTTCATTACCTGTGGAGCTCCCCAGTGATGGCGGCCAGCAGCGAGCTCTTCCCACAGCCCACCTTTCCCACGATGCCCACCAGCGCACCCTGCAGGGAAGGCACACATCAAATACTGCCTGATTGCAGGGGAAGGGCACACGGGGTTGGAGCCATAGTCTCCCTCATGATGCTTTTGACTGATAAACCCCCAACTGATATCTCTCTGGCCTCAGTTAAGTCTTCAGGGAAGATGCCTCTCTACCCCTCAGACCATGGGGGCCCCAGTGACTGCCTGCATCTGCCTCAGAGAAGATGCATGCCTTAGTCTCAATTTCACTACCTGTAAAAGGCTCTGAGGGAACAAGACCTTCCGGAGAGGAGAGTAAAGTATCTAGGGACTCCTATAGTCTGCTGAGGCAGGTATGGGAGGAGGGATTCCTGTTTCTGGGGCCATTGGGCTAGGGAACAGTTCCCATGGCAGTGGGCAAAAGGCAGTGCTCTGCAACACACCTTCTTGAGACCTGAAATTTAAAACATTCTGTTCTTCCTTCATTTCTTAGTTGCAATGTCCAGTCATAGAGCTGTCTCCTGGGTCATGAAGAAAATCTAGAAACGTGCAGGGGTCTTTGCAGCTTTGTCCATCATGCCTACGTTATGCAATTCAGGGCCAACCTATCTGCAAGTGGGCACTAGGCTGGTCTCTGATCTTTCTGGAAGTGAGGGATCCAGTCTCACGGAGCTTCTTTCTTCTTGACTAGAGCCTATGAGTTGGAAGACTGACTGCAGTCACACTTCTGCTCAATGGAGAGCCCACAGACAGCATGAGGCCAATACACAGGCAGAGAGCCAAGAGCGCTGCAAGTTGAGGCCTGGTTCTGGGCTGCTTCTAAGATCTGCGTTCTTGTTGGGACTCTGTGATTCATCTATGTATTCTTATTACAAATTCTTGTTTGCTTAGGCTAGCTCCAGTGGGTTTCTATGAGTTCCATCTATCTATATATAAAAAACCCTACACATTAGTAAAATTCCTTTGAAAAATTCCAGCCTTGTCTTGCCTGAACTAAGGAGAAAAATAAAACATTCAACAAAAGCTAGAAACATGAGCCAAATGTGGTAGAGGCCATTCAGCTACTGCTGGAGAACTCTGGGTTGAGACACAGGGCAAAGGGTTAGACAAAGGTCAGGAGAGCAGAAACTCAGGACCAGACTGAAGAAGTCACTGTCCTGTTGGAATGTCCCATTATAAGCTCTTTGTGGCATCAGAAGTCACAAGGGGTGACTTTTTTCATGAGACTACGTGGGGGATCACCTAAGCTGTTTGCAAAAGTCCCTGAAAGGGACTTCCAGGTTCCCAGCCTGAAATGATGGTGGAAAAACCTCAGGATCAGTTCTGAACCCTGCAGCTGGAAAGGGATACTAGAGGGGAATCAAACCTGGGTACTAAGTGAGTGTGGGCTGCCTATATTGGGAGAGATGTGACCAGTGTGAGAAGATGGGTTGAAGGAGTGAGATGCATACATAAGGGGTTGTCTTCCCTCAGATCGGAACCTGCATACCAAGCCCTGCCCTTCCTTCCCTTCTGGGGGGAGCTACATTAGTCCTTGTGTAACCTTTGGACATCCTGCTTTCCAGGGACTCTCCCAGGGTGTCTGTCCCACAAACCTTTTTCACTTCGAGGTGACTGATGAAGGTCTTCTGGCTTATTCCAACCGGGTCCCAAGAGAACAGGGCTTCATGCAGCTCCAGTGCTGTGGATGGCTCTGTGGGGGGATCTAAACAGGAAAGAAACCACTCATGCTATGATCCTCATCCACCATTCATCTGCTGGGATGTGGTGGGTAAAGCATTGGCGTGCCACTGAGTCACCTAGCCCTCATCTACTGGCCCATAGCTAATTCACCCCGAGTCTGTTATGTCTGGATTTTGTTTCTGACTTCTCTGGAAACATCTATGCACAGTAGCCAAGAGGCTAAGGCTGCAGAGATGACTCAGTGGTTATGTGCACTCTTCCAGTTTGGTTCCCAGTATCTACATCATAAAGCACATGCCTGTTCACTTTAGTTCCAAGGGATCCAGTGCCCTCTTCTGGACTCTATGAGTATCTGCACACATGTGGTACACATACATACACTCAGATACACAGAAAATAAAGTAAGTCTTAAAACAGAAAAGATATCAGCCCCTCACCATGTGCTGGGTTCTTCCCTCGAGTCCCCCTTCCTTTACCAGGGCTGTAGTAGGCCTCAGGGCTGTAGTTTGGAAGGTCTAGGAAACGCTGGATCCGGTCCAAGGATACTTTGGATTCCAAGAGGCCATTGATCACCCAGGGGAAGTTGTTGAGAGGAAGAATGAGCAGGCGCACGAGCGCCAGTGCCGTAAACACCTAAGTGGGGGTGAGGGTGAAGCATTTCCCTGAGTCTTGCTCTAGGGGTAGCCCTGTGGGCAGATCTATGGAGGCAAAAACAGGACAGCAGCAGACCTGAGGAGTTGCCTGGGCTACCTGGTGTTAGAAATAGCAGAGGGCTAGCCTGGTCTACAGAGCAAGTTCTAGGACATCTAGGGCTACAAAGACAAACCCTATCCTGACCCCCCAAAAAGGCAGAGATGGCCATTCTAAGAGTCCTAGAAATTCTAAATGTTCCTTAACAATGCAGGTTACTATTTTTGTTTGTTTTTTGACACAAGGTTTCTCTGTGTGACAGCCCTGGCTGTTCTGAAACTTGCTTTGTAGACCAGGCTGCCCTCTAATTTACAGAGATCTGCCTGCCTCTACCTCCCAAGTTAATTAACAGCGCCTGGCTGCAGATTACTATTTTTGATGCTGAGACAGACACAGAGCCTCCTCACACATGGTAAGCACAGGCTCTAACATGAGCTCTGACATCTCTCCAGCCCTCTACAAACTCGGGTTGGAGAGATAGCTCAGAGATTAAGAGCACTGAGTGTTCTTCCAGAGGTTCTGTGCTCTTCCAGAGGTCCTGAGTTCAATTCCCAGCAACCATATGGTGGCTCACAACCATCCATAATGAGATCTGGTGCCCTCTTCCAGCCTGCAGGCATACATGCAGGCAGAACATTATATACATAATAAAATCTTTAAAAAAAAAAGAAAGAAACTACAAACTCACACATGGTAAGCACTGGCTCTCATGTGGAGCTGCACATAAACCCCCAAGCTTCTTTTGATAAGCACATAACCTAGGTCACTCGGAGACTTCCCATAATCTCTGAGTGACAACAAAGGTCACTAGCCTTGGCCAGACTTAACACTAGATTATGGATCCCCTGCCCCAAAGACTATGTTAATAGAACTAAAGTGGCCTAACCCCAGTTAGACGGCATCATGAGCTTTACAGGGAGACCTTGTCTTAAAAAAAATTAAATAAAGCCAGGCGTTGGTGGCGCATGCCTTTAATCCCAGCACTCGGGAGGCAGGCGGAGACCAGCCTGGTCTACAAGAGCTAGTTCCAGGACAGCCTCCAAAGCCACAGAGAAACCCTGTCTCGAAAAACCAAAAATAAATAAATAAATAAACAAACATAGAAAAAGCACTGTTCTACAAAAGGAGTTAACCCCACATCTGGGCTTGAATGGAAATTGAAGCTAAAAGGAGAGGAAGAAAGGAATTCCTTCACACACACAAAGAGCTATATATCCAAGATCATAGAAAAAATTCCCTCAGAGAGTACCCTGTTTGCTGGAAAAGGACAAGGCAGCCAGGGGTCCTCTTTCTTCCCCACCCCAGTTAACACTGAGGGCCTGAGCCCATATTTCTACTCCATAGTAACCCTTGCCATTTCTTCCTAGGGCCATCCACTCTCTCTATGCTGGCTGGTTTTATGTCGACCTGACACAAGCCAGAATCATCAGAGAGGTGGGACTGAGAAACTGCCTCCATAAAATCTGGCTGTAGGCAAGCCTATAGGGCATTTTCTTAGTGATTGATGGAGAAGGTCCAGCCCATGGTGAGTGGTGCCGTGGTGCCTGTGCTGGTGGTCCTGGGTTCTATAAGAAAGCAGGGCAGTAAATAGCTCTCTTCCATGGCCTCTGCATCAGCTCCTGTCACCAGGTTCCTGCCCAGCTTGAGTTCCTGCCCTCACTGCTTTTGATGATGAACTGTTACATGGAGCTGTGAGTGAAATAAACCCTCTCTTCCCCAAGCTGCTTTTGGTTATGGTGTTTCATCACAGCAATAGTAACCCTAAGACCCCTCTCCAGCTCTTACCTTGGTAGCAGTGAGCTGGTGCCCCATGAGGACATAGGTGATGAAGATGACAATGCAGATGACAACTGGCAGGGCAGCCCACAGGTATACACAGGCTGCATCCAGGTATTTGATGACCCGGAGTCGTCCCAACTCTTGAGACCGGTAGGCCTTTACTCGGTCCCCCAGAGCCTGCTCCCACCCGAAAAACTTGATGACTCGAATGCCATTCAGCAGCTCTGTCATGAGCTGGAGACAAGAGAGTGGTGTCAAGCTGAGGCACTGCTCACACACCTCTGATTAGCTGCTGGGTGGGATCTCTATCTGGCTGAAGGACCCCAGAAGCCCCTTACCTTAACTCGTGCGTCCTTGTGCCGCAGCATCTCCTGATTGCTGGACATAATGCGGGTGGCAATCACTTTGTTGACAGGTACCAGCAGCAGTGCCAAGACCAACCCAGCCACGAAGGCCATGCCCACCTGCTGGTACAGCAGGTAGAGGGTGATGGCCAGCTGCAGAGGCAGGCCCCAGGCCTCATGGAAGCTGCCAGCAAAGTTAAGCAGCCGCTCAGAGTCGGTGCCTAGTAGGTTCAGGGCCTCCCCAGTGGGAGGGCGGCTAGGCCCAAGCTGCAGGGCCTTGCGGTAGAGGATGCTCAGCACAGCCACCCGTGCCTGAAGTGTCACTTTGCGTACCTCATACCCATACTGATTCTGCAGCACGGCACTTATCACAGACCCACTGGCCAACCCCAGGACATAGAGCAGGCCGTGGCTTAGGGGCTCTTGCCCTTCCTCCAGGAAGCCTACCAGTAGGGAGAGCAGTAGAGGCCCAGAGAATGCCAGCATGGTTCCCACCATCTTCAACAGTCCAAGGGCCAGGTAGCAACATCCAAAGGCCCCATACAGGGCCCTCCACAGTTGGGCCCCCTCCTTCCAGTGTGCTTGGAAGGTGCGGGCCAGATAGGCAGGATGTAGCCTTCCAGGGAGTCGGCAAATGTCCTGGGGTTGCCGGAGTTCTCCACGGACTCCGCGAGTAAGCAAGGGTGCCAACCAGGCATAGGAAAAACGTGACAACCAACTCTCTCCATCTTCAGCTACCTCTGTTTCTTGACTTTCAGAGGACAGAAAGGGTTCCTGAGTCCAGGGCTCTCGTGGCCCCCCAGGGGCTGCCCAGCCCAGTCCATAGGCCAAGACTGCTGCCAGCTGCAGAGTGAGAAGACATACACGGACCAGGGGTCCTGGGAGGAGTGGGGGCAGAAATGTGCCTCGCTGGCAATGCCACAACAGGGTCAGCACTAGGGCTGGGGCTGGTAGGAAGGCAGCCAGAGCAACGGCCAAGGGTCCACGGGAGCGGCCATGAGGAGAATGAACCAATGCCCATAGGGCCAGGCTGTGGGTGAACCAGGCCACAGCTGTAACACCCCCTGCCAGCACCTCCAGCCCTATGGGTCCTGGGGGTGACCCTGGTGGCAGAGCAACTGGAATGAGGTCTAGCAGCGGGAAGATAGAGAGAAGGAAGGAGGCTGCTAGTCGGAGGCGCCAGCCAGGATTGAAAGGTAGGATGTAATTGGAAGTCCTGGGGACAAAAAGAGAAGAAAGAAAAGGAGGCATGTCATGGCTGACTCTAGGCTCAGACATGCCCATCACCTCCAAATAGCTAGATGAAACAAATTCCCTTCCTGGCCTGTGCATGGCATCCCTGCCCTACTTTACCCTGGAACCCCAAAGCCTTACAGGCTTTCTGATTCATTCTTTTGCCACAGGTACTAACAAGTCTGAGTTAAGGTGGTTTGTACCATGAAGATTCTAATTAGAAAACTCACACACTTTACGCAAAGATAAATACTTTTTATAAAAGGGCCCACACAAGAGTACCCTAAATTTTTCTGAAGCATCCTTGGGTGACATGTGCTTATATGCAGCTCTTGTCTTCTAACAGGATAGCCTACATTTACAGTGCCTCAGAATACCCTGCTCCGGTCTCTCCCCTGACTGTAAAGACTGGTGTGGGTCACCAGGTGACCTCTTAGCTCAAGGGAAACATCTTTCAGTTCTAGCTATATCTTCTTAAAAATGGTTTTCATAAACAAAAGGTTTACATTAAGAATCAAATACAGGGGCTGAAGAGATGTCTCAGTGGTTAAGAGTTGCTCTTCCCAAGCACCTGAGTTCAGTTCCCAGCAGCAATGTCAGGCAGCTCACAACTGCCTATAACTCTAGCCCCAGAGGATCCTATGCCCTCTTCTGGACTCCACAGGCATGTACCCCCGACAGAATACACTTGAACACATACATACATTAAAAAAAAAAAAAATGAGCTGGGTGTTGGTGGCACACGCCTTTAATCCCAGCACTCGGGAGGCAGAGGTAGGCAGATCTCTGTGAGTTCCAGGCCAACCTAGTCTCCAGAGCGAGTGCCAGGATAGGCTCCAAAGCTACACAGAGAAATCCTGTCTCGAAAAACAAAACAAAATAAAACAAACAAACAAACAAACAAAAAAGAATGAACTACAGGCTAGAACCAGGTGTGGAGATATACACCTTTAATCCCAGCACTGGGGAGGCCAATGCAGGTGGTCAGTTTGAACTCTGGGTTCAAGGCCAGCCTGGTTTACTTAATAAGTTCCAGGCCAGCCAGGGAACTACATAGTAAGATCCTGAAAAATGAAAACAAAAACCCCAAATACAGGCTGGGTATGGTGGAGCACACCTGGTAATCCCAGCAGTTGGGAGGTGGGACCATTATCTTAAGACACAATTGGGCTATTTGACACCCCATCTCAATACCTCTCTCCCCGTAAATGGAACCAAACACAGGGCCAGGTATGATGGTACATCCTTGCAATCCTAGCACCAGTCAGGCCAGCCCTCATAAACATAACATAGAAAAGAAAAGAAAAGAAAAGAAAAGAAAAGAAAAGAAAAGAAAATTGGGACTAGATGCCTCAGCAGTTAAGAGCATGGGCTGCTCTTCCAGCAGACCAAAGGGTTCAATTCCCAGCAACCATACTGTTTCTCATATCGGTCTGAAATGCCAATTCCAGGTGATCTGATGCCCTCTTCTCTGGCTTCCTCAGGCACTGCACTCATGTGGTACACAGACATACACTCAGGAAAAATAAATAAATAAATCTTTAAAAACTGAGGGTGAGCCTGGAGACATGCTCCTTTAGTCCCAGTGCTTTGAAGACAGAAGCAGGCAGATCTCTATGAGTTCTAGGTCAGTCTTGTCTACATACTATTTCAGCAAAACAAAACAACCCACCGGAGTCTGTTATGCTCAGACTGGGTGCTGAAAAAATTTAACTGTAAACAAAATACTTTGGTTGTTTTTGTTTTCCCTCACCTTAAAACAAGGGTCTCACTATGTAGACCAGCCTGACTTCAAATAATCCTTCTGTCTCAGCCTCCAGTACAGCTTGGACTATAGGGATGTGACTCTTTGCCTAGCCAGGTCTGTACATTTTTCTTTTGAGACAGCAGAGTCTTTCTACAAATCCCTGGCTGTCCTTGCACCCACAGACATCCACCTGCCTCTGCCTCCCAAGACCTGGGATTAAAGGCTACTATGCCAGGCCTGACTGGATCAATCTGTGCAAGCTGTGGGTATCTGTGCTTACCTCTAAGCTTTTGCCTCATTCTGCAAAACAGACAGAAAAACTAACTTGGCCATTCAAGAACTAAGCATAAAATCAGGGCGAGTTTAGCACCAACATCTTACAACACTAAGCCAAGTTAGTTCTAAGGTTTTGATTTTGTTATTCTTACAGCTTCCCTTCAGCTAAGCCTGCATCTGCTTTTAGACTAGGGATAGCATAGCAGGGTTTTATGGATGGAAGTGGCGTGCCACCGGCCCTAACTTACACACAGTCATCTTTTTTTTTTTTTTGTTAAAACGTTTCTCCATGTTTGCCTCCAATTCATGGCAGCTGTGATTGGACGTTTAAAACTCTGCAAGAGGGATGCATGACGACGTTAAGGACACCCGGGCGCCACTCTATCAGTTTAAACGCCTTGTTGCACTTGACCCTCTCAACATCGCTGATTGTCAGAGAAGGTAGGTGACTTGCTCAACTCAGTGTGAACCAGTCAGCTTCGATCCTGCCTCTGCCCTACTCCAGAGACGTGGGAGCCGGGAGCCGGCGTCTCGCGGGCGGCAGTCTACCCACCTTGGGGTGCCCAGGTGGCAGGCACTGAGGACAGCGAGGAGCGCGTGGGGAAGGACGCTGAGCACCAGCTGAGTGAAGCAGTGGCCCGTGGTGTCCCCTTCCCACAGCGGGAACGGTCGCGCCGCATCGGTGCCACACAGCTGGGCCAGGAGCCGCTCCATAGACACCTCCTCGCCTGTGGAAGCCAAGAGTGACAGGGTTCGGGACCCCGTCCTCACACAAACCCCGCCCCCTAGTCCGGACCGCCCCTCACTTCCGCCTCGAGCTGGAGCCCGCCCGCTCCCGCTGTACTTCCGGGCCTAGGTAGGAAGTCTCGGTACCCAGAGCAGGCCCGTCCCTAGATCCTGGTACTGACTCTGCTGCTTCTGTCTCCAGACGCCCGAATCCAGAACTGCAAACCTAAAGACGTTCGCGCCACGTTTTTATTATCCCGAGTGTTGGTGGGGAGAGGAAGAACGCGCCGGCAGTCAGGGCGCTGGGCCAAGGCCGCCAGGGCCCCCTAGAGGCAGGAAGACGTGTCAGCGGGTGCGGCTAGCCCCGCCCACATCAAGCCTCTGCGCATGCGTACAGCTCCGCTGCCCAGCGCCTCTGCGAGCTGCTGCAAGAGCGTGGTTGTGTTAGAGCACGTTTCTGTCATTTTGCTTGCTCAGGGACCCAACCCTGTCCCAGTGCAAATTGCAAATTCATTTTTAGTGCCCTGACATGTGGAGTGCTCACTCCAACTTATCTACTGCGTACTAGCTGGTACATGCTCAGCACTTCTAATGTTTAAAGCGCTGGAAAGCCTTTAAACATGCCCGCCATAGTAGGAACCAGCACTCAGGAGGCAGAGGCAGGCGGATCTCTGTGAGTTCGAGGCCAGCCTGGTCTCCAGAGCGAGTGCCAGTGCCAGGATAGGCTCCAAAGCTACACAGAGAAACCCTGTCTCGAAAAACCAAAAAAAAAAAAAAAAAAAAAAGCAAATATCTACCATAAATGTTGGAAGCAACATATAGATACTGTTGTAATTTAAGAAAAACAGCACAGGAGAGAAAGACAACATCTAACAGGGTTCAAGAGAGGGTTTTTTTTTTTTTTTTTTTTTTTTTTTTTTTTTTTTTTTTTTAGAGAAAGGGATCATAAGAAGGGAAAGGAGAGGGGGCAGACCCGCCTCTGGGGACAGGAGCAGCAGGAGAGAGGAAAGAGGAGGGGGAACAGACAGACAGAGAGAGGGAGAGAAAAAGAGAGAGAGGAGATGGGAGGTGGGTAGGGCCCCTTTAAAAGGGAACATCATGACTATGCACAGGTGGTAGCAGCTGAGGGAGTATCCTGTCAGAACTCCAAGGACAGGCCAGTACAGATGCCTGAATACTAACAGATACAGGTTGGTAAGGTCTGTTTTCAGTTTGGGGTGCTGTACTTGGGTGGTCAGTAAAGTAACTTTCCCCCTGTAAAACCCTGCTAAATTCTTCTGTAAAAAGCCAGGGGTAGTGTCACACATCTTTAGTCCCACCTGGGGAAGGAGTAGGGTGCAGAGGCAGACAGGTCTCCATAAGTTCAAATCCAGACTGGTTTACATGGCAAGTTCCAGGCCAGTCAATGATGCACAGTGAAACCTTGTCTCAAAAATATTTGTGGAGCCCTTCGGTTGTGGCACACGATTTTAGTTCCAGCCTGTAGGAGGCAGAAGCAGTCAAATTTCTGTGAGACTAGCCTGGATCTCAAAGTAACTTAGAGGGTAGCCAGGACTGTTTAACAGAGAAACCCTGTCTCAGGGGCAATATAGAAGAAGAAAGCCCTCATTCCTTTCCAATACTGTGTTTTATGTTCTATAAATATGTGGCAAAGACCTTTTCTAGGGACAGATGTCACACGCACAACCACAGTTAATAGAAAGAATAGACAACAGAGACAGAAGGTACAGGGAGAAAAATGGAGAATTCGAATTTGGGCTCACTCTTGGCTTAAAGAACTCCAAGAGGAAGAACCATTTTTCCTCCTCGATGAGTAGACACACTGTCTACCTCACATGAGCATCTCCCTGAAGAAAAATAGTTTAACAGATAATTGTGGGCCTGGAGAGATGGCTCTGTGGTTAAGAGCACAGGCTGCTCTGCCAGAGGACTTAGGTTCAATTCCCAGCAACCACATCGTGGCTCACAACAATCCATAATGTGATCTGTTGCCTTCTTCTAGCCTGTGGGTAAAACACTGTGTATATAATAAATAAATCTTTAAAAAGAAAACAAAAACCCAAAACAAAAACCGGATAATTGTGATATTCCCTTTGGGTCACAATAAGAAGCCCCACATTTATTTTTTTAATTTTACTTAATTTTAATTTATGCATATGTGTGTATTGCTTGCATGCATGTCTGCACCACATTCATACATTGCCTGCAGAGGCCAAAAGAGAGAGTCAGATCCTCTGGGACTGGAATTATAGACAGTTGTGAGCTGCCATGTGGGTGCTGGGAATTGAACCTGGGTCCTCTGGGAGAAAAGCCAGCACCCTTAACCACTAAACCAGCTCTCTCTAGTTCAACTGATTTTTTTTTTTTTTTTGGTTTTTCGAGACAGGTTTCTCTGTGGCTTTGGAGGCTGTCTTAGAACTAGCTCTTGTAGACCAGGCTGGTCTCAAACTCACAGAGATCTGCCTGCCTCTGCCTCCCGAGTGCTGGGATTAAAGGCGTGCGCCACCAACTCCCGGCATCAACTGATATATATTTTTTTAAGATTTTATTTACTTATTATGTATACAACATTCTGCTTCCATGTATATCTGCACACCAGAGGAGGGCACCAGATCTCATAACAGATGGTTGTGAGCCACCATGTGGTTGCTGGGAATTGAACTCAGGACCTCTGGAAGAGCAGTCAGTGCTCTTAACCTCTGAGCCATCTCTCCAACCCCAACTGATAATTTTTTAAGAGGATATTTTCCTTGGCTAACTACGAAATCTCTCCTCAGTGTTATCAAAGCACTCCACATTCCATGGCACATTGTGGGTGGCTCTACCCATAAAAGGAATAAGAAGAAAGTTGTCAAGGTGGATTCAAGAAGTGATGTGATTTTTTTTCTTGAAGATGATTGAATCAGATCCTCCACACTTCCAAAAGAAAGATGCATTTTCATGAGCTCACTGAACACAAAGCTGGCTGAATGGCTAGACTGGCTGTCTATATACTTCCTCCAGTGCCAAGGCCCAACCACACTCAGCTTCTACAAGGATGCTGGGGGTTGGAACTCAGGTCCTGCTTGTGAGAGACAAGCACTTTAGTAGCTGAGCCATCACCCTAGCCCCAAAATTCAGCCAGAATGTAACAGGTAATTTTCAACCTATCAGACATTTTCCCTTCATTAGTAACTGCACCTCTTCTCAGCTCAGGGATTGGGATAGAATTGCAAATTGGATGTAGGATGCAGGTACATTCCTTTCCCTTGGCCATAGGACTGGCTGAGGGAGGCTATGTTAAAAGAGAAGCAGTGAGGGCCTGGAGGGTTGTCTCAGAGGTTAAGACTACTGCTGATTTTGCACAGGATCAAGTTCAGTTCCCAGCACCCACGTAGCAGTTCACAACCTCCTGTAACTCCAATTTCCGAGGACCCAACATCCTTTGTTGAGCCTCTTGGAGTCTTGCAGGCACATTCTGAACACTCAGGCACATGTACACACACACACACACACACACACACACACACACACACACACACACACACACTAAATAATTCTTTTTAATGGAGGAGGGAGTGTATTTAGTCTCTGGATATAAATCTGTGTTTAACATTTGATCAGAACACAAAACAGTTTTCCAAAGTGGTCCCCACATACTGGTCAATGCTTGTTACTGCCTTTAAAAATTTTTGGCCACCAAAATGGAGTCATATAAGTTTCCTTTGATATTAATTTGTATTTCCTTAATGTCTAATAATATTGAACATCTTTCATGCTTGCCACCAAGCTGTATATCTTTTTTGGAGAAATGTCTCTTCAAATTGCTAGGATAGTTTTATTTCTTTTAAAAAATGTTTATTTTAGATGTCAGAAGAGGACATTGTATCCCCTGGAACTGGAATTGTATGCAGTTTCAAGGTGACATGTGGGTGTTAAGAACCAAACCCAGGTCCCCTGCATGAGCATAGTACTCTTAACTGCTGGGCCATCTCTTCAGCCCCACCCAGGATAGTTTATTTCTAATTAACTCATAGTCCATAATTGTAGTCCTTTAGGACTTTATTGGGAGTACCTAAGTCTTATTGGGGGTGACTTTTGAATTTCTACTTTTTTTGGACTAAAATAATTATGGGTATGTATCTGTGGGGCTATGTACACATGGGAACATATGCCCAGGATGACCCTGGAACTGGGGTTACAGGCAGCTATGTGCTGCAAGATGTGTGTTCTGGGAACCCAAGTTGGGTCCTCTGCAAGAGCAGTGTGTACATTCAACCACTGAGCCATCTCTTCAGCCCCTGAAGGTCTACATTTGAAAGACATTGTGTTTTGTATAGAGTGATCTATAATGGCCTTACTTTTGGTTTTGAGTTAGTGAGTTCATTAAGTATATAGCAAGTCCAAGAAAGATAATAATGTTGGACATGGTGGTACACCATGGAATATATTAAATAATCCCAGCATTTGGGAGGCAGAAGCAGGTGGATCTTTATGAGTCACAGACCAACCAAAGCTACATAGTGAGACCCTGTTGATGATGATGATGATGATGATGATGATGATGATGATGATGATGAATAACTAGAGATAGAAAGACAGACATCAAATTGAGTGCTGAAATCAGCTGGAGAAGTCCTATTGAAACAGTGGGCTAGGGTTTCCAATAGGGAGAATCCCAGGCAGAGCTGTGTATACACTCAGGTAAGGCTTTCAGCTAAAAGAACAAATAGCCACAGATAGAGACAACAACTTCAAATCCAGTAGACATCGACTATGGAAGTTAAGCTGTTCAGCTGGAGTTTCCAATTGAGCTTTCTTGTCATGGAAGAACTTCTGGCTTCTTTTCCTGACTGGTAACATTTTATATCATGGGATAAACAAGATCAACATCCCTTGGAAATGATTTACCTGCTAAACTTTCTCAAGGATACAATGTTTTTACTCCAGCTGTCTTGCTATTTTCTTCCTTTCCTGTCACAGAGTGGGTAGGGATGGGGACAGCTCATCCTCAGACAAGGGATCCTGGAGAACATTTTGAGGCAAACATGCTTGTATCAAGAATGGGGGAAGGGGTAACTTCACTTCAGAGGCAGAGTCTCAGTGAGCTCAAACAACACATGACAAGTCACCAAAATAATCCTGGATTTCAACCACAAGTCTCTAAACCTAGGGCTTAGTTTTACTTGACATAACAATGTTCACAAAGTGCACAGCTAACTCAGTGTTTGGTTCTTCTACCCCACTACCCGAGTTTCTGCCTTTACCCAGGTTCTGGTTCGAACATTCCTTGCTGTCTTCCATGCATGCATTCAAGGCACTTCATGATTCTGAGTAGGAATTTACCTCACGTTGCCCAGGCAGCTGTTGCCCTGCTGTTGCTGTATATGTCTTTGGCCTTTCCAAGAATTTTTTTAACATTCCTTCTTATTTTTTATTTTATTGTATATGTGTGAGTGTTTTCCCTGCATTCACACATCACTTACATGCCTGATACCTGCAGAGGCCAGAAGAGGACATTGGATCCCTTGGAACTAGCATTACAGAAGTCTATAGGCTGCCAGTGTGTCCCAGGGTGCTGGGAAATAACCCAGATCCTCTGGAAGAGCAGCCAATACTCCTAACTCCTGAGCCATCTCTCCAGCCTCATGCAGGTAATTTTTGTTTTGCTTTGTATTTTTTGTTTGTTTTTGTTTTTCAGAGACAGGGTTTCTCTGTGTAGTTTTGGAGCCTATCCTGGCACTCACTCTGTAGACCAGGCTGGCCTGGAACTTACAGAGATCCACCTGTCTCTGCCTCCTGAGTGCTAGGATTAAAGCTGTGCACCACCAATGCCCGGCTTGCTTTGTATTTTTAAGATAGGGTCTCACTTTGTAGCCTTGAATAGCCTGGAATTTACAATGTAGACCAGGGTAGTCGGTAACTCACAGATTCATCTGTGAAGGGCCAGAATTGATTAATTACCAGCCATGCAGGTAGTTTTGAGAGAAAGCTTCTGTGTATTTCAGAACAGGAAAAAAATGAGTCAATACTGTGATGGAGAGGTACTAACATGGAGGTTTGATCTGGAAAATTCCTGCTATGTATTACATGTCAGGTAAATACTGACCTATCTTTTTTCAAATCTAAAGGCCTAAATTCCCTATTTAATATGAACTAATAAATTTCACATCACACTTAACAGGCAAGTGTCAAAAATTAATTTTAAAAGCATTGTGGCACATGTCTTTAATCTCAGAACTCGAGTTCCAGGCCAACCAGGTCTACAAAGTGGGATGCTGTCTTCAAAGAAAAAAAATTAACAAATAGCTATCTCTGAAAGCAAATGATGCCCCCTTTCATTTAATCCACATAAAGAAAAGTATCATTCTGCATTATAAAGCTAGTTCAGAGCTGATGGCACACCTGTTATTAAAGCCCTTACCCGAGAACATTCAACACTGAATTTGACTCCAGCACCATGCGGGCCCACGCATGGGGGGGAGGGGTCTGGTATCAAAGAATCAGATTTGACTGAAGATGTAGCTCTGTTGTTACAGTGCTTACCCAGCTTTCAGAAAGCCCCGAGTTTGCTCTCCAGTGCGGCATAATAAACCAGGCATGGAGGTGCAATTCTGCAATCCTAGCACTCAGGAGGTGGAACAGAAGGATCAGAAATCCAAGGTTATCCTCACAAGGTTTTGGTCATCTAAAATTCACAAGAACATGCCTAAAAAAAACCAAGTCTAGAGAGATGTCTCAGCAGTTAAGAACACTGGCTGTTCTTGCAGAGGACCCAGGTTCAGTTACCAGCACCAACATGGTGGCTCACAACCATCTGTAATTTCATTACCAGGATATCCAGTGCCCTCTTCTGGCCTCTGCAGGCACCAGGCATGCACATGGTACACATGCATACATGCAGGCAAAACACTCATACACATAAAATAAGATATATAGACCTTAAAAAAATTAACCAGGCAATGCAAACAATTGTGGAAGCAGCTCCCCCTAGAGGTAAGAACACATGACAGCTATTTCCACCAGAAACCACAGCATCTGGAATCATAGTGTAATTACAAATTTTTGCAAACACAAGTGCCAAGAACAGCATTTGTCATTTATAACTGATCAAACCTTCTGCACACCACGAACACCACACTTGTTTGCTAACTTGCCTCACTGTCTCCATTTCTTTGCTTCAAACAGACTGTTCTGGGCAAAACAACTCCTTGCCTCTCTCTAATTTGTTTCCTGGGAGTGTAACTAGGTTATGGAGGGTCTCACTATGTAGCCCCAGGCACACTGGGGCAGACTGGAACTCCATGTGTAGACTAGGCTGCCCTCGAACTCCTCTTTACTAATTTATTTTTTAAAATGTCTTTACTCTTTGGCAATTTCATACAAGGATACACTTATCTTGCTCCTAGGCACTCCTAACTCCTCCCTTCCCCACTTTGCCTGGATGTCCCCCATCTTACCTTCATGCCTTTTTTGTGTGTGTTTGTTGTTGTTGCTGTTATTTTTACAAACCATTGAATTGAATTGGTGTTACCTACTGGAAGGTTAGCCAGTCTGGTCGGCTTGATCTTATGTAGTGGCCACAGCTGCTGCATGAGTGCCATGTCTGAGGCGTTTGAAGACGGCACTGCACAACACTTCTTCCCAGTCTTCCAGTTCCTTTCAACCTACCCTTCTGCAATGCTCCCCTGAGCCTTTGGCAATGTGTGTATGATGCAGATGTTATACTTAGGCTGAGAGTTCAGCTGCCACTTAGTCTCAGCCGTTTTGGATCAGTTGTGAGTCCCTCTGTAGTCACCTCTGCCCACCACAGAAAGACTCATCTTCTGATCAAGGGTGAAAGAAGCACTAACCTATGTGTATAAACGTAAATACTTAGTGGGCCCTTGGACAGCATGTCCATTGGCTGGACAATGTAACAGGTTCTTCCCTAGAGCCTATGGCCTCCTGAGACACATGCTTTTGACAGGCCTACAGATTATCAAGAAACAAGAGGAAAGCATGGGGCACAGCCTTTATTGGGGTTTCTGAAGAAAATGCAATGCAGGACAGTAAATAGCTGAGGATTAGCAACTTTGAATAATGCTGACTGCTCTGGAATATAGGAGTAGTTTCTAGTGTTGGGTGCCTGGCCCTGAGGGATTCTGGGCAGAGGAGACATTCATTAGCTTGGAATGTGGAAATTAGATAAGGGAAGAGTTAATGGTTCAGGATTAATGTGGGAATTTGTCATATTTTTGCTGCCTGCAAAAGCTGGGTCCAAGGGTGAGTTATACATTGGTTTGGCCCTGAGATGAAAGAATGCCAAACAGACAAGCCCGGAGGGTGGGATGACACAGAACAACCCTTCCAGGAAGACTAGATAAGGAGAAAAGTGGCTGCCAGCATGTGCCTGGGCCATGAAGCAGCTGCGATTCCTGATACTGCAGGCAAATGACAGCCAACAGAAGGAAACACAAAAAACAAGTAAGGATTTCAGAGCCAAGTGTGGTAGCATAGGCATGCAATCCCAATACTTGGAAGTCAGAGGCAGGAGAATCCAGGTCATTTTGGTCTACTCAGTGAGTTCCAGGCCAGCCAGGGCTGCATAGTGAGAGCCTCTTTCAAATTCAGGTTGTCAGATTAGTTGGCTGGCATCCTAAGTCATCCCACTTTCCCCTTGTTAAAAAAAAAAAAAATCCTTTAGGGGAGAATTCAAAGTTTTCACTGTAGAGGTCTCTCAGTTCCTTGGTTAAGTCTATTCCAAGTTTTTGTTTGCTTTGTGTTCTGGAAGGTTAGCCAGTCTTGTCGATTTGATCTTGTGTCGTGACCACAGCGGCATAAGTCCATGAGTGCTGTGTCCGAGGTGTGTGAAGACAGCACTTCTCCCTGTTTTGACTGCTTGTGTGTCTATGTGAGGGTGTTAGATTCCCTGGAACTGGAGGTACAGACAGTTGTGAACTGTATGTGGATGCTGGGAATTGAACCCAGGTCTTCTGGAAGAACAGCCAGTGCTCTTAATCCCTGACCCATTTATCCAGCTCCCTCCCAGGCCTTTATTTTATTTTATTTTTACAATATATTCTTATAATATATTCTGATCATGGTTTCTGCATCCCTGACCCACCCAACTTCACACTCTTTCTTTCTCTCACTCTTTAAAAGCAAACAAACAGGCCAAACAAAATAAATTAAAAGTAAAATAAAAGCCGGGGATTGGTGGCGCCCACCTTTAATCCCAGCACTCGGGAGGCAGAGGCAGGTGGATCTCTGTGAGTTCAAAGTCAGCTTGGTCCACAGAGCGAGCTCCAGGACAAGCTCCAAAGCAATACAGAGAAACCCTGTCTTGAAAAACAAAACAAAACAAAAAAAGTAAAATAAAACAGAACCCAAACTGGAGCTAAAAAAAAGAAAAAGAAAAACAGAATAGGGGCTGGAGAGATGCCTCAGAGGTTAAGAGCATTGCCTGCTCTTCCAGAGGTTCTGAGTTCAATTCCCACATGGTGGCTCACAGCAATCTATAATGAGATCTTGTGCCCTCTTCTGGTCTGCAGAGATAATGCAAACAGAATACTGTATACATAAGAAATAAACAGAAAAAAGAAAAACAACAACAAAAAGAAAAAAAAAGAAATGCAAACACAAGAAACACATACAAAATCCATAAAAATACAAAATCAGAAAACATAATATACAAGCAAAAGACCAGTAAGACAAAAAATGTCCAAAGAAAGCAGTATGAGACAAAAAGTCTACAGAAATAGCATTGTGCTTGTGTCCACCATCTACTGCTGGGCATGGGACTATGTGTAACTGTGGTTAATATACTCAGTGAGATTCTCTTGGAAAAAAACTAATGTTTCCTTTGCAAGCAGGTGTCAATGGCAAGTAACTTCTTGGTTAGGAGTGGAAGTTGGTGTCCATGTCAGCCTCTCAGTGCTGGGACCCTCTCTGGCTGGGCCTATACAGGCCCTGTGCATGCTGCCACAAGTCTTTGTGAGCTCATGTGTTCATCAGTCCTTTTGTTTCTGGAAGACACTGTTTTTTGGGGGAGTAATTCATCCCCTTTGGTCTTTGTTTGTTTGTTTTGTTTCCCAAGACAGGGTCTTTCTGTGTAGCCCTGGCCATCCTGGAACTCACTATGTAGACCAGGCTGACCTTGAGCTCAGAGATCTGCTTGCCTCTGCCTCCTGAGTGTTGGAACTGAAAGCTTCTCTATGGCTCTTACAATCTTTCTGCCTCCTCTTCTGCATAGCTCCCTGAACCGTGAAGGGAAGGGTGTGATGAAGACTTCCCATTGAGGACTGAGTGTTCCAAGGGCTCTCACTTCTGTACATTGTCCTGTTGTGGGTCTCTGTGCTAGTTTCCCATCTGCAGCAAGCAGAAGCTTCTCCTAGGCACTGATCTGAGTCTCCTCCCCTTGTGGCCACTGGGGGTCTCAGGTAGAAAGTGTTTCTAGGTTGACACAAAGGAATGAAGATGGGCAGGAAGGGAAGACTGGGAGGATCCACAGAAAGAGCTGAGCTGGGTCCCCACTAAGAGGCAGTCTCTAGGGGATGGAGGTAGGATAGGAGGAGTACCACCTGCAAGCAGGCTGCTACAGGGCTGGAGCTGAGATTGGAGAAATCAGAACAGAGGACAGGAAGGATAGTGAAAATCACCTGGCAGAGTCCCAGCCTGGTATGGCAACTGGGCTTCTAGGTAGACAGAGTTTTTAGATATTGGAGGCTGACAGGAAGGAATGGAGATGGGCTAGAAGGGAAGGCCAAGTGGGGCTACAGGATGGAGCAAAGTTGGATTTGCAGGAGAGCATGTTGAATCTCCAGGGAGTAGAAGTAGGCTGGGAATTACAATGTGTTTTTAAAAATTGTTATCATGAGCTGTTACAGCAAACAGAATTAACAAAACAAAATTGTGATGGCTGATCTTGGCTATCAACTTTGACACACCTGGAAAGAGGGAGCCTCAGTTGAAGAATTGCCGCCATCAGATTGACGTGTGGGACGTTTTCTTGGTTTGTCAGTATCTTCCCTAGGCAGGCGAACCAAGCTGTGTGGGAAAGCAAGCTAAGTAGGCCAAGCAGACCCAAAGCAGCAGGCTGGAAGATTTCTGCTTGCAAGCTCCTGCCATGGCTCTCCTCGATAATGGCCTGTAACCTGTAATAAACACATTCTCCTCTCTCATGTGCCTATTGGCCATGGTGTCTACCACAGCAAGAGAAATCAAGCTAGAACAAAACCCCTGCAAGCATCTCAAAGATACAGAGCATGCTGTGTTCATCTTTATAGACAAGAACCAGGAATAATCCTTGATAGCTACTGTTAGGGAGCTTCATTTTGTTTTTCGAGACAGGATTTCTCTGTGTAGCTCTGGTTGTCCTGGAACTCACTCTGTAAACCAGGTTGGCCTCGAGAGATCTGCCTGCCTCTGCCCCCGAATGCTGTAGTAAAGGTGCGTGCCACATGCCTTTAATTCCAACACTTGGGAGGCAGAGGCAGGTGGATCTCTGTGAGTTCGAGGCCAGCCTGATCTACAGAGCGAGTGCCAGGACAGCCAAGGCTACACAGGGAGACTGTGTCTCGAAAAACAACAACAACAACAACAACAACAACAACAAAAGAGTTTGGAACAATTCAGAGATGGGCTGGAGAGATGGAGAAATTGTTCAGTGGTTAAAAACCACTTCTGCTCTTGCAGGGGACTTGGGCACAGCATCCATATGACAGCAACCATCAGTAATTCCTGTTCCCAAGGATTCAACACCCTCAGGCCTCAGTGCCCAGATATACATATAGACAAAACATCCATGCACACAAGCTAAAAATATATCTTTTAAAAACAAAATATAACTTAGGTTCTTTTGTTAGGAATTGTACTCCTGTACAATGTCAACAGTGATAGTTTTAAATTTTATGAGGACAAAATAAAACCCAAACAACAAGGGCAGTCATTAAAAGAAACTCATGAGAAAAATAAATACTTGCTGGAGTCATTTTTTTCAGAGTTGATTATAAATTTTTGAGAAATGAGCCAAAACTGTGACTAACAAAGGACTTAGAATTAGCTATGATTACACCGGGTGGCAGTGGCACACACCTTTAATCCCAGCACGAGGGAGTCAGAAGCAGGTGGATCTCTGTGAGTCTGAGGACAGCTTGGACTATTTGGCTAGTTCCAGGACAGACAGGGCTACAAAAGAAACCCTGTCTCGAAAAACAAAAACAAAGAAACAACAACTACAACAGCAATAGCTATAATTACAATTTTGCTGGAAGTTTAGCAATCTATAATGCAGGTTAACCATCTTCAGTTAGAGTCATCTTGAGCTGTTTATAAAGTGACCATTTGAAAGATACTGACATAGGCAGAAAAAGAAACCTTGACTTTGTTAAGGCTAGGTTTCTTTGTTGGTTAAAAATGGAAAACAGGGGCTGGAGAGATGGCCCAGAGGTTAAGAGCACTGCCTGCTCTTCCAGAGGTCCTGAGTTCAATTCCCAGCAACCACATGGTGGCTCACAACCATCTGTAATGAGATCTGGTGCCCTCTTCTGGCCTGCAGGGATACATGAGGCAGAACACTGTATTCATAATAAATAAATAAATCTTAAAAAAAAAAAAAAGGAAAACATACCAGGAAATGCAAGCTATTATCCTGGTTAAACAGAAACGTTCTGTTTTTTTTTAATTTTAAAAATTCATATATGTGTGTGCATATGTATGTGTGTATTAGTGTGAACCTTCACATGGCACAGCATGGAGGTCCTAGAAGAACTTTCTGAGATTATTCTCACCTTCCACTTTGTTGAGAAAGGGTCTCTGTTGCTGTTTCTGCCATTTTGTCATGTATTGTAGGCTAGCAGGCCTGAGAGCTCTTGGCCAATTCTTCTGTCTCTACCTTCCACACTCTTAGGAGTGCTGGGATCATACATGTATGATACATCTGTCTTTTGTTTGTTTGTTTGTTTTTTGTTTTTTGAGACAGGGTTTCTCTGTGTAGCTTTGGAGCTTATCCTGGCACTCGCTCTGGAGACCAGGCTGGCCTCGAACTCAGAGATCCGCCTGCCTCTGCCTCCTGAGTGCTAGGATTAAATGCGTGTGCCACCAATGCCTGGCTTGCATCTGTCTGTTTATGTGAGGTCCATGGATAGAACTCAAGTGCTCAGGCTTGCACAAGTGCTTTAAACTCCCGAGTCACCTCTCTAGTCCACTTTGTTTTAAGCCTGTTTGTTCCAAAAGCATATCCATATTTTAAGAGCATCTCTATTTTAAACAGGGGACTGAATCTAGTGTATGTGTGTACATGAGTGTATACCACAAGTGTGCAAGCTGCCCATAAAAGCCAAAAGAGGATGTCAGCTCCTCTGGAACTATAGGTGGTTATGAGCTGTCTAACAAGGGAGCAGGGGACCAAACTGAGGTCTTCGGACCAGCAGGAGCTCTTAGTGGCTGAGTCATCTCTACATCCCCCAGTGTACTAAATTTTGACTTTGGGAATTTTTTTCAATACTGGAGATTGGACCCAGAGCCTTGCACATTCCAGACACAAACTCTCCCACTGAGATACACCCAGCTCCACCTTAGGATTTTTTTTTCAGATTTTTTTTATTTGAATTAGAAACAAGATTGTTTTACATGACAATCCCAGTTCCCTCTCCCTCTTGTCCTCTCCTACCACTCCCCCAACTAAAACCCTACCTATCACATATCCTTTCTGCTCCCCCTGGATGGTGAGGCCTTCCATAGGGTGTCATCAGAATCTGTCATTTCCTTTGGGGTAGGGCCTAGGCCCATCCCCGTGTGTCTTGGCTCAGGGAGTATCCGTCTATGTGGAATGAGCTCCCAAAGTCCACACCTATGCTAGGGATAAGTACTGAACTACTACAGGAGTTCCGAGGTTTTCTCACTGAAACCCATGTTCCCGGGGTCTGGATCAGTCCCATGCTAGTATCCCAGCTATCAGCTTGGGGAGCAAGAGTTCCCCGACCACCTTAGGAATTTTAATAATTTTTAAAAAAATTTTTGAGGCAGGGTTTCTCTGTGTAGCTCTGTAGATCAGGCTGGCCTCGAACTCACAGAGATCCACCTACCTCTGCCTCCAGAGTGCTGGGATTAAAGGCATATGCCACCACCGTCTGGCACTGCTTAGGTTTTTTAAAAGACTCTTTTACTTTTTTTTTCTCTTGGTACCACATGAATCTGAGTATTACAGAATGTTACATTTCATAATCAGTTGGCCACTATTAACAAAGCTTCCAATGGCCTTGGACGGTGAACTCTCTGGTATAAACAAGAAAGCAGAAGGGAAAGAAAATACACAGAGCCATAAATCTGTATATGTAACTGTGCAGGTTAGCTTTGTATAAAGAGGCATCTGTTTCCCTGATGAACTAGGGTAGATAATAAACGGCTACTTTTCCCCAGAGAGCGAAGGAGAAGAAAGAGCAAGGACAGATTATCCCATTATGCAGACTGGGCAGAGACTTGCTGTGGGGTTCAGTGCTATCAGGCTGGATCCAGGAAGTTTGCACATTCATTTAAACACATATATAACATCGATGCCTTTAAGTCTAATATTGACATGGGGCTGGCACTCAGGGATTTTAGGACCAGATTAAGTTTTCTCCCATCCTATTTTAGACAAAATGACATAAAATCTATCACAGTAATTCTGAGTGCAGTCTGAAAGAGAAACAAGATTTATTACCTTTTTTTTCTATTTATCAGATTTATTTAGATGAATGCTCTGTCTGCATGTACATCTGAATGCCAGTAGAGGGCATCATTTCCCATTACAGTTGTGAGGCACCATTCCATTGTTGGGAATTGAACTCAGGACCTCTGCAAGAGCAGCCAGTGCTCTTAACCTCTGAGCCATCTCTCCCAGGTTTACTAGTCTTACACAATACTTCCTTAAATTAAAATGAAAGCTCAGAAAATGAAGCTTGTCGTATAGACTGATGGTAGCCTTTTCTATTTCCAATCCTTGGCAATCAATTCCAGCTGTAAAATAGTGTCAATTTTATTTATTTACTTATTTATTTATTGTTTGTTTGGTTTGTTGTTGGTTTGTTTCTCAAGACAGAGTTTCTCTGTGTAGCCTTGGTTGTCCTGGAACTCACTTTTATAGACAGGCTGGCCTTGAACTCACAGAGATCCACCTGCTTCTGCCTCCTTAGTGCTGGGATTAAAGGCATGTGCCACCACGGCTGGCAAATTTTATTTTTTAATTAAAATATTTATTTTATTTTATGTGTATGAGTATTTTGTTTGCATGTATCCATGTGCTTGGTGTCCATGGATGTCAAAAGAGGACATCAGGTCCCCTGGAACTGGAACTACAGATGATTGTGAGTCACCATTGGTGCTGGAATCCAGGTCCTCCACAAGAACAGCAAATACTCTCAACTGATGAGCCATCTCTCTAGCTCATAGTGTAATAGCTTAGAGATCCATTTAATGTTTCCCCACCCCCGGCCCCAGAACTCAATACAGAGATAGAGTGGCTTATAACCCATATTTGAAGGGTTATAAGCATAATCAGACCAATCTTTCAGGATGCTCCAACAAAGCCATTGTCAGAAATGGAGGCTACAATATTAATAATTCTAACAGAGTTCTGACAGATATCAGGCAAAGCATAGAGTATTCTTAAGCCAAGAAGGAAAGCAGAAAACACAATGCTTCAACTTGTCAAGGCAAACTGATGGGGATCTGAGACCCAGGGAAGAGGAAGTACTCAAGGGAGCCATTTGGCAACCACCACAAAGGCAGGCCCTGTGCAGGCTGATTTTATGTCAGCTTGATGCAAGGCAGTCATTTTGGAAGAGGAACTGCAATGAAAAAATGTGCCCATCAGATGGGTCTTTGGGAAGTCTGTGGGGTGTTTTCTTGATTGCTGATTGATGGGGTAGGGCCCAGCTCACTGTGGACAGCACCACCTCCCTATCCAACTGGTGGTTCTGGGTGCTATAAGAAAGCAGGCTGTGACCCGACAGTGGTCGAGCTCGCCTTAAATCCCAGCACTAGGGAGGCAGGGGTGGGGTCATGAGGGCCTCAACTGAGGTCCTCCTTACCACCTGTTGTATGCAACTCTGCCTGAATTGCAGTTGACCTGAAGTGGCACTAGAGTACGTAGGTATATAGGTATATGGGTATATAGGTATATAGAATATATAGGTATATAGTTATATAGAGTATAAAGATATATAGAGCATTAGGAATATAGAGTATATAGGGTATATAGTTATATAGAGAATATAGGTATATAGAGCATATAGGTATATAGAGTATATAGTTATATAGGGTATATAGTTATATAGAGTATATAGGTGTATAGAGTATATAGGTATATAGTTATAAAAAGTATATAGATATACAGAGTATATAGGTATATAGAGTATATAGATATATAGAGTATATAGTATATATAGAGTATAGTATATAGGTATATAGAATATAGGTATATAGAGTATATAGGTATATAGAGCATATATGTATATAGAGCATATAGGTATATAGAGTATATAGGTATATAGAGTATATAAGTATATAGAGCATATATGTATAGAGAGCATATAGGTATATAGAGTATATAGGTATATAGAGCATATATGTATATAGAGTATATAGGTATATAGAGCATATATGTATAGAGAGCATATAGGTATATAGAGTATATAGGTATATAGAGCATATATGTATATAGAGTATATAGATATATAGAGCATATATGTATATAGAGTATATAGGTATATAGAGCATATAGGTATATAGAGTATATAGGTATATAGAGTATATAGGTATATAGTTTATATAGGTATATAGTTATATAGAGTATATAGATATATAGAGTATATCAATATACAGAGTATATAGGTATACAGAGTATATAGATATATAGAGTATATAGGTATATAGTTATATAGAGTATACAGACATATAGAGTATATTTATATACAGAGTATATCTATATACAGAGTATATAGGTATATAGAGTATATAGGTATATAGATCATGTAGGTATATAGAGTATATAGGTATAGAGTATATAGGTAGGAAGGCCAGTGGATGAGGTTTCACCTATGCTGCTATGGGGAAAGCTTCACCCCTGCTGGGTGAAGGCTTTCAGGGTACTGCCTGTTTCAGAGGAAGAGTATCCACATCCTTGTAAGTAACCTGTTACCTATGCTTGGAAAGGAAGCCACAATGAACTCATTGGTTCCCCAGAGTGGACTTTAGCAGAATAGTGCCTTCATTTGTCATTGGGACCTGGATAGGTGGTAGTCATTGCTTCTGTCCTCCCCCACCCCCGCCCCCAAGCAAGTTTAGCAACAAGCATATGATTTCTTTCTCTACATTTTTTCTATTGTATTTACAGGGTCTCACCCTGTAGTCCACCTGGCCTGGAACTTGAGATCCTTCTGCCTCAGCTTTCTGAGTGTTGGAATTACAGTTATGACCCATCATGCCCTGCTCCATCCCCCCTCTCTCTCTGTCTCTCTCTTCCTTTCTTAGTTTTTCTTTTTCTTTCTTTCTTTTTCTTTCTTTCTTTCTTTTTCTTCCTTCCTTCCTTCCTTCCTTCCTTCCTTTCTTTCTCTCTATCTTTCTTCCTTTCTTTCTTTCCTTTTTTCTTTTTTGGTTTCGAAACAGAGTTTCTCTGTGTAGCTTTGGAGCCTATCCTGGCATTCGCTCTGTAGACCACAGAGATCCGCCTGTCTCTGTTTCCGGAGTGCTGGGATTAAAGGCATGTGCCACCAGCGCCCGGCCAGTTCTTCATTTTTCAAACACTCTTTCTTTAGACCTGGAACTCACAAATTTTCCTAGACTGGCTGAATAGCTAGTCCCAGTGATTTTGTCTCTAACTCCCCAGCACTGGAATTACAGACATGCACTGCCTTGCTCAGTGTGTGTGTGTGTGTGTGTGTGTGTGTGTGTGTGTGTGTGTGGTGCTGGAGATCGCAAGTCTACATGGTTTCATAGAAGCACTTTACAAACTAAGCTATCTCCCCATCCCCCACTTAATTCTCTTAATGTTGTTTTCTGATAAGCAGAAGTTAATTTTAATCAAATGAAATATATGAATATGTTTTTATTAGTATGCTAGTCTAGATTCCCCAGAGACTAGAACCTGGCTCAGGGACTCCAAGGCACAGGTATGAAGGACAAAAGGAATCAGCAAAAGAGTGAGGATCAACATGACAATGCTTTTTTGACATGGACACAAGTCAAACTACTTGCTCAATTCGAGGGTTATGTCCTCACTAAAGAAATTCTATCTTTTTTCTATTTATATGTATTTGCATATATAGATATGTAGATATAAACTTGGATTGGAGACATTGCTCAGTGGTTATTGTTGTGCCCGAGTCACAAGGATCCCCAAAGAGACCAGGGAGACAGACCACCGATACAAATGCACAAAGTTTATTAAATTGTTTATCCTACGGCAGGAGCGACCCTGTCTATCAAGCTGATGCAGCAGCCTCCAGAGGGGGTGAAGTTCCCTGGCTACTGCTAGGTTTTAAGAACAAAAGTTACAGGATTACATCAGTAGGTATGGATTGGTTTCTGATTGGTTGACATTTGGGAACAATCAGGAGAATTTTTCAGTCATATTTTGGCATGAAATACCTGTGTACCAGGTATTCTCATTGCAGTGCTGAGAGGGAACATTCTGTGGTTTCTATGGCTTGTCTTGTTACCTGCAGGTGGCCTGCTGTTCATAGATACCAATAGTTTTTAGAACTATATCCTGGAGACTATAGAGGAGGTTTTGGTCTCCCCTGGAGTTTCTTTTGTGGCCAAACAGTTCCCAGGAACCAAGTACCTAGGAGGCTGTGTGTGTGTGTGTGTGTGGGGGGGTGCCTGGAGTTTCTTTGTGTTCAGTTTTGGCCCTAGGCTCCAGGAGGCCAGAGGATCTGGAGTTTCCTTGTGTCAGAGGCCTATGTGTCTTTTCTGTAGCCTGTAATGGCTGCCAAAGCAGGGGCAGAGTGAGGGTCTGGTCCCTTCATTCCTAGAAGTGAAGCCTTTTATTTTAGTTTACCCCTTTCAGTTATGAGCACTTACTGCTCTTCCAGAGTGTAAGTGTTGCAGCTCAGATGGAAAGGTATCCTGGCAGATGGGAGCTAAGGAATCCTACAGTCACTGTAAGTCTTACAGCTCTGCCCTGGTGGAAGCTTTACAGCTCTGGTCAGGTCCCGCCAGAGTAACAACTCTGCTCCCATAGGGAAATGTTTCTCCAGGGAAAGTGTTAATATTCTACTTCAGTCCATTAAAAAAGTCATAGCTGGGCTCTGCTCAGGTGAGAGTGTCACACTGCACAACAAACCTCACTTAAGAGGGTGGCTGCCTCTGCTAGGGTGAGAAGCAGCAGTAACCTGAACAGGGCACAGAGCTTATATAGGGTTTCACAGTGGCTTGAGGTTGGTTTCTGTGGCCTGATTCTGGGACAAACTCAGGGTTTGGTAGGATTTCAAGTCTTTGGCCCTTCTCTGAAGTCAAGTCAGGGTCAGGATCAAGGTATTTTTCCTCTGGCCTTTTAGCCTTCATTTTCTCCTTGGTTCCCTGAGTCCAGTTTCCAGTACCCATGCTGTCAGGCAACTCACAACTGACTGTAACTCCACCTCCAGAAGATCTGACACCATCTTCTTGTCCCCCCAGGCACCACTGAAGACAGGCAATCAACTGTCAGGGACTGTGGCAGCCACTGCAGGTTTCAGCCTTTGGTCCAGGTCCCTCACTCCCCAAGCCCAGCAAGGTAGAAAGGAGGCCCCAATTAGTCTTGTCTCACCATGGTTGCCATGGCAAATGATTCAGGGTCCTCATAGGAGCATCACCCGAGGTCCACACTGGGGAAGTCCCAAGGTGGCACTCTCAGGTTCCTCTGAGACCAAAGAGTTGTATTTTCCAGGAAAATGATCTTAAGAACCTCGGAGGTGGTGGCAGCACCTCCTTCAACAAATTCTATCTTAAGACGATCCTGGGTGCATAAGGTAGGGGAGGAAATTCACCCTCACACTTCCCAGTCGGACATACACATTTATACTTTTTTTTCAAGAAAGTTTTTTCTGTGTAGCCCTGATATCCTGGAACTGGCTCTGTAAAACAGGCTGACTTAGAACTCACAGAGCTCCTCCTTCCTCTGCCTCTTGAGAGGCAGGATTAAAGGCATGCACCATCTCTGCCAGGTGGCAACTAAGTTTTTAATACTGAGCCTTTTGGGGGTCACTTCTTATCTAAACTGTCATACAGGAGTGTGCCTAGTCTCCATTCTCTAAAGACTGTTTTATCTTCCTACTCACTTGGCACATTGCTCTCAATAAAGACATAGCCCGGGGCCGAAGTTTGGCAGCTGCCCTGTTCATCTTTCGTGTAGAGGCAAGAGTGCCCTTGGCTGTAAGATGAAAATCTGGCTCAAGTCTTCCTATTCCTAGGAGGCATTTACATCTCCATTTGCTCACAGGGAGGCACACGCTGACAGCAACCCTTATTTATTGATTCATTCCAGAGCTGGGGTGGGCCACAGCTTCAGCATTTTCACTGTGAGGGGAAGAGAAGTTTCAGAATGTACCCTTCTGCTCTGCCTCTGTGTTAGTTTGGCATTTTGTTGCTCTCATAGTACCTGAGGTAAACAACTCAAGAGAGTGAAGTATTTAGGCCTATGGTGTCAGTGTCCCTGGCTTCACTGATTGTAGCAGGCTTTCTTTTGGGTCAGCGACCAGTTCCCAAATCATGTCATGGAGACTTAATATTAGTTATGAATGCTTGGTCTTATCTTATGCTTGTCCCACTAGCTCTTATAACTTAACCTATTTCTCTTCATCTGCATTTTGCCTCAGGGCTTTTTAAATTTTTTTCATTCTGTATGTCCTGCTTCATGTCTGTCTATCTGGTGGCTGCCTGGCTGGCTGGCCCCAGATGTCTCTCTCTCTCTCTTGCCCTCATTCTCTTCTCTTTCCTGTTCTCTCCTTGAGCCTAGATTCCTTCTTCTTATTCTCTCTGCTCTCCAGCCCCTCCTAGCCCTCTACTGCCTAGCTATTGACCATTCAACTTTTTATGAGACCAATCAGGTGCAATTAAGCAGGCAAAGCAATGTATTTCCACATCATTAAACAAATGCAGTATAAAAAATGTAATACATCTTTACCTAGTTAAAGTAATTTTCCACAGTTGATTCTGTGCCAATAGTGATATGGAACATAGTAGCCTTGGAAACACAAGGCTGAGGCTGCTCACCTCATGGCAGACAGGAAGCAGAGAGAGGAAGAACACTGGAGGCCAGGTGTGATATTCAAAATCCAGTGTTCAACATTATACAATGGAAACGTCAATGGCCTAGTTCCCCTAACATTTCCACCACTTCTCAGAATAGCATCACCACCTGGGACTAAGCCTTCACCACATAAGCCTATGGGACATTTCATATTGAAATTGTAACATTCCCTACTCACGGAAGGTTCATAGAGTTTTTATAATACAAGCAGTATTTAGTCCCATTCCCAAAGTCTCTCAAATATTAACAGTTCCAACATTGTTCAAGGAGCTGGAGAGACTGTTCAGTAGGTAAGAGCCCTGGCTGCTCTTTCAGAGGACCCATGTTTGATTCCCAGCACCCACACGGCTGTTCACAGTGATCTGTAACTCAGTTCCAAGGGATCTGATGCTCTCTTCTAGCCTCCATGGGCACCAGGTACATACTTAGTGCACATGCAGGCAAAACACTCAACATTGTTCATTGTTCAAAAGTCCATATTTAAAGTCAATTCTTAGCTGTGAGCTAAGAATAAAATGGAATAGAGTAAACCTTCTCATTCCAGAAGGGAGGACTAGCAAGGAAAGACTGGATCAAACCCACAGGTCCTGTAGCTTTGTGTCCAGTGACAAGGCTCATGAGTATGAGTTCCTGTGGGCTTGGGCAGCCCTGCTTGAATGGCATTGACATTTGTATCCCATGTGGCATGTTTCTTGGGCTGGCTCCATTTATTGTTGCTGCCCACTTTCCTTCTCAAAATATCCACGTTCCTAGCATCTCTGATATCCTGGGGCAACCAATGAAGCTGAGACTTTACTCTCATAGCTTTGAGCATTGATTTCACAGGGGCTGCCTGAGAGAACTTAGACCTTTCAGATATTGCTTGGCTTCTCATATTTCCTCTAAAACTTTAGTGAAAAATCTCTACCACTATGTAAATTCTTTTGCCTGCAAATCAGCCATGTGTGGATGGTTCCAAGATCTGTTGTTTACTCAAGCATAAGCCAAGTCCCCTTGAACCATGACCACATTATCTCTGAGCATTTGAGCATGGTGAAATATGTTCTAGGAAAACAACTTCTTAGGTATCTCTGTGTGAGCAAGGTGCCCTGGAGGTACTTTTTCCCAAGGGAAAGTCTTTCATATGACTTTTCTATTTCTCTCTCTTGAGTTGGTAACGGGTGAAGTCTGGACAATTATTTAGATTCCTTGGACATGTTTCCTTATCTTCTGATGCAAAATACTTTGTTTCTTTTTTAAAAAATTATTCATTTTTATGTGTATGGTTATTTTGCCTGAATGTATGTATGTGCACCATGTGTGTGCCTAATGTCCATGGAGACCAGAAAAGGGACTGTAGTTATAGGCAGTTATGAGCTACCCTAGTCTGGTCCACAACAGTCTTCATTTCCACATGGAACTTAATGAACACAGTCTTTCTGTTTACATTTACACTAGCATTCTGGTCTTCTGAACTCCCACAAAACCACCCACTGAGTAAAACAGTCTAGGGTTTATCTAGTCTGGCTTTCCACACCCTTCCAAATTCCTCCAGAAAATCAGTTCTGATGGTTTAAGGACCAAATGATCAGGTTAACCAATCCCGCCATTGACTCCCTTGCTCTGGTAACAGATTTCCGTATTGGCCAGCCTTTTCTAGCCATGACTAATAAGTTTTCTGTTACGAGATAATGGGTTTCTCTGCCAACACAGTAAGCCAGATCAAGCTGAATTGGAAAAGCAAGAAGAACAGGTTTTATTTGAGCAAAGCAACTGTTGTGTGAGCCCTTCAGTCCCAGAGATTGAGTTCAGAGATGTCATGCTCAAACTTAAGCAGAGAGCTTAAATACCCTGTAGGCTAGTGGTGATGATGTGTTTGTCACAAGCTTGGTCAAAAGCTGAAATGCTTCGGTGAGGACTTGGGCTACTGGCAACTTTAGGGGAAGAGCTACCATAGCTGCCAAGAATGAGGAACTGGGCTTTTTGATACCTTCCCTTTGTTTAGAGAGTCTCTGAGAGGGTGCATTCTGGACAGATAGAGAGACAGGAATGGCGCTTTCCAGATCAAGCAGGAAAGTTCCTGTTGTGAGCTGGAGGTTCCAACTGAACAATGACAAATACCTGAGAGTAGAAAACTTAAGCAAGGAATTATTCATTTTGGCTCAGTTTTACAAACTTTAGTCTATCATGGCAGAGCAATGTGGCAGAGCAAAGAGATTGATATCATGGTGGCCAGGAAGCAGGAGACTGGAATACAGGAAGGGGCCAGGACAAGTGATAGTCTTCAAGGAAATGCTGTAGGGGTAGTTCATATTCGATGTGGGATGTCTTTCTGAATGCTGTGATATGTTTTATTACAATTGGTTAATAAAGAAGTTGGTTAGGTCAACAGCTAGGCAGAATAGAGCCAGGCAAGAAATCCAAGCAGAGATATAGGGAGAAGGGGGCAGTCAGGAAGATGCCAGCAGTTGCCGAGAAAGCAAGACATATAGAAAAGAGGTAATGCCACGTGGTGATACTCAAATTAATAGAAATGGGTTCATTTAAATATAAGAGCTAGCCACTAATAAGCCTGAGCCATCGGCTAAGCAATTATAATTAATATTAAGCCTCTGAGTGGTTATTTGGGAACTGGCGGGCAGGAGAGAAACATCCCATTATACAAATTCATACCATAACAGAATGCTATGACAAAGTACTCTAGACTGAGTGGATTAAGTAGTAGACATTTAGCAGGGAACAGCATCTCACCTGTAATTCTACCATTTAGGATACTAAGCAGGAGGGCGAGCCTTTGATGAGCTTGGGCTATACAGTAAGGTCCAGGCCTGCCTAGGCTACCGAGTAACAGTGTCTCAAAAACAAAAACAGAGACTTGTGTGGTTGCACATGCCTTTATAGGTAGGAAGATCAGGAGTCCAAGGGCATCTTCAGCTACATAGTAGGTTTGAAGCCAAGCAAAGCTACATGAGATGCTGTCTCAAAATAACAACAATGGGGAGCTGGAGAGATGGCTCAGAAATTAAGAGCACTGGCTACTCTTCCAGAGGACCCAGGTTCAATTCCCAGCACCAACATGGCAGATAAAAACTGTAACTCCAGTTCCAGGGGATCTGATAACCTCATACAGGCAAACCAATGTAGATGAAATAGAAATAAATCATTTAAAAAATAATAATGGACAGTTATTTCTCATAGTTCTAGATTCTGAGAAGTCTGACATCAAGGTGTCAGCAACTCAACTCCATAGAAATTTGTAGATGGGTATCTTCTCTCTGTGACCTCACATGGCAGAGAAAAAAAGCTTGAGAGCTCTGCCTCACCACCTCCTCTAACCGTAATTACCATCTCAAAATCATCACATTAGGGATGGGAGTTTCAACAGATGAACTGGAGGGTGGGGTGGGGCACACAGTTCAGCCCACAGCATGTGAAGGCTTTTAACCATTTTCATCAAAAGTCCAGTAAGAATGTATTGAACTGATGACAAACAACAGTAAGAGAGGTTTTTTAATTAGATTCTTTCTATTGCCTATGGCCTTTCGGCAAAGGCCTCAAAGGCAGAAAGCAACCCAGGAGATGCCAGTGTGCTCCATTCTTTTATCTCAAAGGGACATAGTGAGAAATTGTGGATTGGTCTGTCAGCATTCCTAATCCAGTCTGTATAAAACAGTGAGGATTGTGTAGGATTATTACCTGTGGACTCTGTATTCCTCTCCCACCACTCTGCTAAGGGACGGGACAGGGTTTTTCCCCTTTGCCTAAAGCCAAGTCAGAGGTTTAAGGGGATGTGTAAGGAAGGCAAGCCACAGTGTGGTATAGCGAAATAGTTGCAAGGCTGTTACCATCAGTGCAGGGACCTGAACTTTAATGGAAGAGCATCCAGAAGGTGAAGAATGGGGGGGGGGAGTCACAGGCAATCGACCAGGGAAGGACCATTTTTTTTTTTAAAGATAGCATTTAATTATATATTCCTGACTGGCCTGGAACTCCAAATGCAGGCCAGACTGGCCTCAAACTCAGAGACCTGCCTGCCTCTACCTCTGTAGTGCTTGGATTAAAGGTAAGTAAGCATTGCCTTTTAAAAAAGCCCACCAAGGTGACAGCCGAGAAAAGAGCCATCATTTGTAAGCTGGCCATATGCATTTTGGAGAAATGATTTTGGAAGCGAACACCATCTTGCACCACCTTATTCTTTTGATTTCTTTCTGTACCAAATCTTGCTGTCAGAAGTGGTTGTCAGTCAGAGAGGAGAGAAGTGAACTCCTGGGAGAAAAGGCATATCTGTGGAGAAGCCCAGCCCACTCTCTGAACCTACCAGGCTTTAAAATTGGAGCTGAGAGCTGTCACCTGAAAGGAAGTTTAAACGTTTGTTTGGTTTAGTTTAGAGTTTTTGAGACTGGAACTTTGAAAGGCCACGAGGACAATCTTGCATGTCTGGTCTTCCTGCTGCTGTTTCCCAAGTGTGTGTCTCCTGCCTGCTGAAGGCTTTGTGACCCTGCTGTAGTAACACTACTCATGATACTGAAGAGTGTCTGAAAAGTGAAGGATTCTGCAAACACTTTCATCCAGGACACAGAAACAGTTCTGCATAGGGCAGGCATGTAGGGCAAGGAGGAGAGTTTCTCTGATTCTATATCTAGAGACTTCTTGCACCTTTGATGAAAAGTACTTTATTGCTGGAGAAAGAGGAGACAATGTTAATACTAGTATAGCAAACCCAGATTTAGAATGTAGTAATTCTGATTGTAAATAATAATAGTCCATATGTATGCTCCCAGCACCTGGGAAGTAGACTAGGAGGATCAAGAATTCAAGACCATTCTCTGATACTTAGCAAGTTTCAGACAGGCCTCAAGTAACTGAGACCCTAGTGTAAGCATTGCGGTGGATCCGAGCAGATGGGGATTCTGGCACTCGGGAGCCAAGGAATACCACAGGTCACAGTAAGCATAGCAGCTTACAGCCCTGCTCCAGGGACAGGCTTCCCCAGTGTAACAGTTCTGCTCAAGAAAGGGAGGGCTTCCCCAGAGAAGTTGTTACAGTTCAGCTTCCAGAGTGTGGTATAACAACTTGGCTAGGGGAAAGTTTCCTCTGTGAAAGCATTACAGCCCTACTCTGCTCTCTCTGCTGGCTCAGCTCTGCTCTGCTCTGGCTCCAGTGAAAAGCTGTTACTTCTCTTCTCCCCTCCATTCCAGCGAAGAAAGGTCTCACCCAAACCTCATTCAAGAGATTTATTGGGAGGGAAGAATCCAGGAGAGTGGCTGCCTCTGCCAGGGTGGCAGAGGACCGCTGGGCATCCAGACAGATACAAGCTGATACGAGTTTATATAGGGTTTGTTAGGTGGCAGAGTTTTTCCAGGGACATTTCCAGAGTGGGGATTGGTCAGATTTCAATCTGTGAGCTCAGAATGGCTAGATCTCCTGCCCAGGGATTGGTTGGTTTCTGCACAGGTTTAGGGTCAGATTTGGCTCTGGTTTCAGGGCCAAAGTGTGTTTTTTTAGCCTTTTGTCTCTAATTTTAGGGCCAGGGTGTATTTCTTTTACTGGCTCTGATTCCAGGGTTCTTCTTTGGCACTTGTTTCAGGGTCAGGGTACATTTCTTTAGTTCTGGTTGCAGGGCCAAAGTGTGTTTCTTTGGCTCTGCTCAGGGTGTGTTTCTTTGCTGGCCCCTTTTCCCTACACCTAGTACACACAATAAGCATTGACTTCAAGTAACTATATACTATGATTTACCTTTTCTTACCATTATTTAAATTCCATGGAAGTGTAGATAACTAAATATAGAGATAGTATGAAGGTGGGGCACATACCTCTGGCAGGTTAACTTTTTCATTAAAATAAATTTTATATTTAAAAATTATATCAGTTATACAGGATAAAATAAGCCGAGTGTAAGGGAATCCAGTCGGTGAAATTTTTATTCTGGATACAGGTGGAAGGCAGAGGTAGACAGATCTCTATGAGTTTAAGGTCAGCCTGGTCTATATAACAAATTCCAGACCAGCCAAGGCTGCATAGTGAGACCCTATCTCAAAACAAAAAAACAAACCAAATCTTATACTGAAATATGAAGCATATGTCTTTATAAATATGTAAATTGGTTATATTTTACCCATAATATAAAAACATAAATTAGCAAGTAGAAAATATTTTATAATTTACATTTTCTTTGTTTTGCTTTTGCTTTGAAGTCAGAAATCTGATTTTATACAAATTTATACAAATTTCAGATGTTTTGTTTTGCTGATGAAAACTATGAAGCTATTGTTTAGAGTCAACTTATTTCCTTATTTTTATTTTTTATGTATATGAATGTTTTGCCCAAATGAATGTCTGTGCACCACCTGTGTGCCTAGTGTCCAGAGAGGGTGTAGAACCCTGAGCAGGAGTCCCACATGGTTGTGAGCCACCACATGGGCGCTGGGAAAAGAACTCCTGAGCCATCTATCTAGAACCCTTGTTTTGTCCTCTTTTTCTATTTTGAAGATTTATTTATATTGTTTGTGTATTAGTGTTTGCCTCCATCATGTCTGTGCACCACTCCCATGACAGGTGTCTGTAGAGTCCAGAAGAGGGTGTTGGATCCCCTGGAACTGGAAGTTATGAATGGTTGTAAGCTTTTTGCTATCTTTTTTTTTCTTTTTCCGACTTTTGTATTTAGGATGCAAATCCCTGAGACTGACATGTGGGGAAATTATACTTCTAGTCTGGGGAGGTAATTCTGAATGTCTCAAAAATTTGCCGGGTTTCTTCCTGACTGCCAAGGTATGGGTTGCTCTAACAGTGGGTATTAGTATTCAGGCATCCCCACTGGCCTGCCTTTGGAGTTCTGACAGGACACCTCAGCTGCTGCTACTAAGAGCACAACCTGTGCCTATTCACAGTGCTCCCTTTTAAAAGGGTCCTGCCCACCTCTCACTTCTCTCTCTCTCCTCTCTTTTCTCTCTCTCTCTCTCTCTCTCTCTCTCTCTCTCTCTCTCTCTCTCTTTTTCTCTCTCTCCTCTCTCTCTCCCCCTCTCTCCTCTCTCTCTCTCTCCTCTATCTCCCCCTCTTTCTCTCCTCCCTCCCTTTTCCTCTCTCTCTTTCTTCCCCCTCCCTCTCTCTGTCCTCTCCTCCCTCTCCCCTAGCACCCAGAGGCCGGTCTCCCCAGTCCCTCTCCCTTTCCCCGATCCTTTTCCTCTAATAAAAAACTCCTCGCTTGAACTCTGTTGCACGGTGTCTTTCTCTCTGGAGCCGCCTTTTAGAAATGACAGCAGTGAGCGTCATCACCGTCTTACCCCAGGGCTTGGTCAAACCTTGTGGAGATTTGACTGACACCTGTCCCTCTTTGACTTCCACCTCCCCGCGCTTTCTCGCGCTCAATCTAAACCCCTATGAGTTAAGGGGCTGCAAAGTCATCTGACCGTGTCAAGCTTCCTCTGTAGCGGGAGGACTTCGGCGGGTGCTCCTGTCGAGGCTCGCAGCCTCCGGGAGGGCTCGCGTCCGTTCTCACTGTGGTGAACCCGGAGGGTGGGAGCGGGCAGGAGAAGCACAGACAGACACGCTGCAGCAGCAGCAGCAGCAGCAGCCCGAGAACCCGAGAACCCACCGGTCTCAGGTACACAGACCGGGGCCGCTCCCCGGGCCCCTCCCACCAGCCAGGCCTCTTCGCGTCACGTGGCCGCCGGGGGAGGGGAAGTGGGCGGCTCGCCGGCCGCCATCTTGCGAGCCGGGGGGGCGGGGCCTGCGGGTCTGAGGGCGCGCGTCCGTCCCCGGCGCTCGCGCGGCTTCCGCGCTCCTCCCCACTTTTCTCGGCTGGCGCGGCCGCTCTCTGCGTCCAGCCGCGGGGAGCCTGGGAGGCCGGGGGGGTGTGTCGGCGCGTGCCCGTGCCCTCCAACCGCTGGCCTCCGGGGTGTGCTCGGCCGGGCCTCGGGGGGGGCGGGGCGGGGCGGGGCTGCGCGGGGCGGGCGGGGCGGGGGGGGAGGGGAGGGAGGGGGGGAGGGGGCTGCTTCCTCCGCGAGGGCGGCGCGCTGCGGTCTCGGCGGGCGGCGGCGGCGGCGGCGGCGGCGGCAGCGGCGGCGGCGGCGGTGGCGGCGGCGGCGGCGGCGGCGGCGGCGGCTGCAGCTGTGGTGGCGCGCTAGGGGCCCGTGTCCGCGGCGCTCCCGGTAGCCATGTACCGCAGTGGCTCCCGCTCCTCTGTCTCTTCGCACCGGGCGAAAGACGGCGGCGTGAGCGGCCCGCGACCCGGCCGCCCGGGGGGCGCCTCCTCAGGCCCGGCGCGCCGCCCCTCCTCGCCGCCGCCCTCTACCTCGTCGTCGCTGCGGCTCCCCGCTCGCCGGCACCGCTCGCCCTCGGGCCACCGCGGCCGCCGGGCCTCGCCATCCCCGCCTCGGGGTCGTCGCGGCTCCCCGTCCCCGCCCCGCGGCCGCCGGGCCTCGCCATCTCCGCCCCGCGGCCGCAGGGCCTCGCCGTCCCCTCCCCGGGGTCGTCGTGTCTCCCCGTCCCCGCCGCGCGCCCGTCGCGGCTCCCCGTCGCCACCGCGGAGCCGGCGACTCTACCCGCCGGGCCTGGCTGGCTTCCGAGGCAGCACTCGAGGCGAGTCCCGCGCCGACTTCGCTCGGGACGGCCGCGGAGACCATCCAGGCGACGGCGGCAGTCGGGTAATGCCACCCTTCGCCTGGGTCGCCCCCCTCTATCCCAAGCCCCGGGGCCTCCACGCTGATGTCCAAATGTCCAAGTCCACCCCCCTCCCTGACAGCCCTGGGCGCCTGCCTCGTTTACACAATACGGTCCGGGAAGAGGCTTTGGCTCTCGCTATGTGGAAAAGTTAATCGAAGCGAGGGGAATTTCATCCATACTTATGGACGCCTTGAGGGTTCCCTGGGGTTTGGTGAGATTCATTCCCCTTAAGGCCTGCGTTTAGAAAAGCATGCGGATGCCTGGAGCTTGAACCAAAGCATGCTAGCTGTCATGGTGTCTCAATGGGAGCTGTTGCTCCCAATCGAGGTGTGCATAATCAGTTGTTGTGATTGCGGCCCACCAGGTAGTGATGTGACAGCAGCCATCAGCGTTCTTTTAGTGCTCACAGTCCCTTGAGGTAAAGCAGCGTTACCCCTTATTGCACAGTTGAGGAATCAGCTCAGAAAGGTTTAAGTAACTTGACCAAGGTGACGAAGCTACAAGTGATGGGGCTGTGGTTCAGCTCACATGTTTGGTTCTCACAGCCCGCGGTTTTAAATGTTAAAATGTGCTGCTAGAGGAACAGAGCGTGAGGTGAAGTGGTGGTGGTGGTGGGCATAGGTCAGAAGTGGAGGGCTTGCAAAAGTATGAAACCCGACTTGGATCCTCGGCATCCCGTTAAAAAAGAAAGTGCAGATGTGGCATGCTGACAATTCTAGCAGAGTCTGCACATGGCCTGGTGTTTTGGAGTTTTTTTGTTTTGTTTTTTGTTTTTTGTTTTCAGTGTTTCTTGAATAGCACTATATATAACCTGTTTCCTAGGACTCTGGTCATAGATAAACTGATTGGTCACTACAGAGGAATCAAGAATAGAACACTGTGCTACCGCCTCCCTCCTCTTCTGGATGCTGTATTTGCTGCAGTTCTCTGTCCTGTAGGGAATTATCTCCTTTTTCTTGTCATCTAACCTGTTAGGTGTACCTTCAGGGTAAATCCCCAGGATATCCTATCACCATCCAGCACTCTGATGACGCTGCTACCTCTTCCTTGGATTGTTACATTTGCCTTTACAAAATTTAGCCTTCCCACTCAGCATTTTTTTCTGTGTTCAGTAATCAAACTGATATTAAAAATATTTTTAATTAATTGTATTCATGTGTACCTGCGTGTGGATTTGTACATAGGAGTGCAGATGCTGGTGGAGACTTTGGATCCCTTGGAATTAGTAGTTAGCTGCCTGATGTGGGTGTTGAGAACCAAACTCTGGTCCTTTGCAAGAACAATATGTACTCTTAACTGGAGACCCCAAACTGATTTTAAGCCTTTCCTTTATACATCTTGTAAGCATATATTGAACATCTGTGGTCTTGGCAGTGGTATGAGGTGTGTTAAATATTAAATTAATCAGTGAGTTACAACTTTGGATAGGATTTCAAGGGAAAGAACTTCCTGAGAAGTGAGCTTTGAGTTAAGACCTCAGAGTAGTCCAAGCACCTGGAGGAAGTTGGGTCACATGACTTTGATACGTAAAACCCTCCCATGGCTCTTAACACACTAAGAGTCAAATTCAGATTTCCTAATTAGTTTTGTTTCTCTTCTGTCTGTCACATTGGTGCAGCTATACTGTTAACCAGAGCATAGCAGTTCACTCCTGAGATGTTGCTTCCCTTGACCTGAAACATGTTTTCTTTGAAAGACCTGTAAGCTTCCCATTCACTTAAGTTAAATGACAACATCTCAGAACGATGTCTTTAGCCACCCTATCTGGAATGATTCCTCCTTTTCCTTAGTCTTTTGCAGTTCATTTTTTTTAATGATTGTGCCACTTATTGCTACCTTGAGAAGTACTTAAAATTGGTCTTGACTTTCCTCTTTTAGCTAGATATGTGTAGGGACAGAGGGCAGGCATTTGGTTGACTTGGCTACTCCCATCTTCCACAAGAATAAGAAGTCTTATTTTAGGAGCAGTGGAGAATATAAGCTTTAATCTCTAAGGCTAGTTCTGAAATTCTTTTTTTATTGTGGAGTGGTTTCTTACCTTGAGAGACAACAGTTAATGAATAGGGGGCATAGAGGTATCTTCATGTTGACTGTCATGTGGTTATTCTTTCTTTCTTTCTTTCTTTTTTTTAACTTTGTAGAGACATTCTCCTGGTCTGTGTTCTGATTCTTCTTTGGAGCAGAGTTTAAGAATCACTGTTGGCAATGACCACTTCTGTGTTAACACACCAGAACGGCGTCGACTTAGTGACCGGTTGGGATCACCAGTTGATAATCTGGAGGATATGGACAGGTAGGCTTCAACTGTGGCAGGGGTGCAGCATACTAGCTTTGGAAGGCAGAAATACTGCTGTTTTCTGAGTGATGTGTTCGACGTATGGTGCCAGCACAAGGTTATCTTCTGTGTCTATGTCTAGTAGAAGATAGAACACTGGGAAAGGCTGAGTAGGAAGAGTGTGTTGATATGGACCTCTGATTCTGAATGAAATGTGTGCCAGGAAAAGAACATGGGACATCTAGAAAGAGAAGGCTGAGGGGGGGATAATATAG